>NW_007252770.1:0-9482 GCF_000164805.1 Carlito syrichta | reverse complement strand
CTAACTTAACTAGCTTTTTAATAAGCAAACCAGCTGCATAGCCCACAGAATTAATGATTTTACTTAACTACCTAGTCTGCTGGTTGCCAGCTGACTTAACCATCTGACATATACAGCTACTCAGCTGGCTACCCAGAAGACTTAACTAGCTGGCTACCTATCTAGCCAGCTGGCTAGCGAGTTGACTTACCTAGCTGACAAGCTAGCAAGTTGGGTAGCCAGATAACTTATCTCATTAGCTACATACTTAGCCAGGAGGCTACCCCACTGACTTAACTAGGTGAATTGAACAGCTAGCCTGCTGGCTAGCAAGCTGAATTATCTAGCTAGCTACCTACCTACACAGCTGGCTAGACAGCTGACTGAACTCGGTGATTTAACCAGCTAGCCAGTTGGCTAGCCAGCTGACTTAACTTGCTCACATCACTAGCTAGGAAGGTAGCTATCTAAGCTGACTTAAATAGCTAGAAACCTACCATGCCAGTTGGCTACCCTGCTTTCTTAACTAGCTGAATTAACCAGATATCCAACTGCCTAACCAACTGATTTAACTACTTAAGCTACTTAAGTAGTTAAATCAGCTACTTAAGTCTGTTACCTAGTTAGATAGCTAATCATTAAATCAGGTAGATACACAGCTAGTTAAATAGTTAGCTAACTATTGAATTCAGGTAGTTAAGTCAGCTAGATAACAAGTTAAGTCGACAAGTTAAGTCGGCTAGCTAAGTAGTTGTCACCTAGCTAGCCAGCTGACTTAAATAGTAACCTAACCAGGTAGCTACCTAGGATACAAGTTGACTTAAATAGTTAGCTGCCTAGCTAGCTGACTTAATCAGATAGCTAACCAGTTAGCTTGCTCATTATCTAACGTGCTAGCTAGCTGACTTAATCTGACTTAACTCGCTAGTAAATGAGCTAGCTAGCTGACTCAAACAGCCGACTTAACTTTTTAGCTAACTAGCTGACTCATCCAGCTGACTTATTTCATTAACTAACTAGCTAGCCTACTCAAGCAACTGACTCAACTCATTTGCTAACTAGTTAGCTAGCTGACTCAACTAGCTGACTTCATCCATTAGTTAATTAGCTATCTTTCTGACTCAACCTGCTGACTTAAACCGTTAGCTAACTAGCAAGCTAGCTGTCTTAACCAGCTGACTAAATTAGAAAGCCGACTTAGCTAGGTGACTTAACTACTTAGCTAGCCGACTTAACTTGTCGATTTAACTTGTTATCTAGCTGACTTAACTACCTGAATTCAATAGTTAGCTAATTATTTAACTAGCTGTGTATCTACCTGATTTAATGATTAGCTATCTAACTAGGTAGCAGACTTAAGCAGCTGACTTAAACAGTTAGCTAACTAGTGAGCTAGCTGACTTAGCTAGCTGACAAATCTAGCTAGCTTGCTAGCTAGCTGACTTAAATAGCTGACTTAACTAGTTGGCTAATGAGGTAGCTAGCTGACTTAATGAGTTGGTTAATGAGTTAGCTAACTGTTTTAACTAGTTGTTAAACCAGTTACATAGCTGACTTAACTAGTTGGTTAACGGGTTAGCTAGGTGTCTTAACTTGTTGGCTGCCAAGTCAGCTGACAATTTAGCTGGTTAAACAAGTTGGCTGACTACTCGACTGCCTTGTTAGCTGGCTTAACAAGTCGTCCGAATACTCGTCCAACTAGTTAGCTGTGTTAACTAGTTGACTGACGTGTAGGCCCACTAGTTAGCTCGCTTAACCAGTTGGCTGGCTGGTTTGCTGACCTAATTAGTCGGCCAACTACCTGGCCAAATAGTTAGCTGGCATAACTATTCTGCTGACTAGTTATCTGAACTAACTTGTAGGGTATAAGGTGTGCCGACTAGTGGACCAATTGGTTAGCTGTTAACTACTTGGCCGTCTAGTCTGCCTACAGGTTAACTGACTTAACTAGTCGGCTGGAAAGTGAGTCGACAGATGAGCTGACTGAACTAGTCTGCTAACAAGTGACACTGGTCAGCTGACTTACTTTAGTAAGCTTGCAAGTGTGCCGTCTAGTCAGAACACTTAACCAATCAGCCAGCTGACTGACCTGAGGTGTCAGGTGAGCCAAATTAACTACTCAGCTGGCAAGTGAGCTGAAGCGTGAGCTGCCTTATCTAGTAAGTTGGTGAGCAAGCCAACAGGTGAGCTGATTTAACTTGACAACTGGTGAGCAAGCTGATGAGTTAGCTGTCCTGTTGGCCTGTGAGCGAGCTGACAAGTGAGTTGTTCTGTTGGATGGCGAGTGAGCCAACTAGTTAGCTGACCTGATGGAAAGCGAGCAAGTCCACTAGTTACCTGGCCAGCCAGCTGAGTTGGTACACGGCAAGTTAGATAAGTAACTAGCTAATTTGCTGGCTGACTTGACTAGCTAGATGAATATCAAGCTGACATAACTAGCTAGCAAAGAAGTTATCTAGCTTTCTAGCTAGTTGACAACTATCTAGCTAACTTAACTATCTAGCTGACTAGCAACCTGACTAGTTAGCTGACAACTAGCTAGCTGAATAATTAGCTGACTTGCTGCCTGACTTAACTAGTTATCTGGCTAGCTAGCTGACATGACTAGCTGACTAGATAGTTGGCTGGCTAGTTGGCTTAACTAGCTAGTTACCTGACTGGCTAGCTGGCTAGGCAGCTGGCTAGCTACCTAGGGGGCTGGCCAGCTGGCTAGCAAGCCAGCTTAAATTGCCAGGCATATGGATGGTAGTCAAATATCCAGCCACATTAACTAGCCAGTCACCCTGTTGGTCAACCAGTGAGCCAGCAGGCTTAACTAGCTGGCCACTTACCTGAGCAGCCTGCTAACAAGCTGGCATAACTTGACAGACACCTAGCTAACCAGCTGGTTAACCAGTTGACTTAACTAACTGACTTAACTAGATAGTCATCTGGCTAGCCAGCTGACATAACAAGCCAGTCACCTAGCTAGCCAAATGAATAACCAGCTCACTTAACTCACTGACTTAACAAGCTAGCCAGCAGGCTAGTCAGCTGACTTAATTAGCTAGCTAGCTAGCTACACAGTTGGCTAGCCAACTGACTTAACTAGCTGACTTAACCAGCTAGACAGCTGGCTAGCCAGCTGACTTAACATGCTAGTTACCTAGCTAGCCAGATGGTTACTCACTTGAATTAAATAGATGAATTAATCAACTAGCCAGTTGGCTAGCCAGATGACTCAACTAGTTGACTTAACTCCTTAGCCAACTGGCTAGCCAGCTGAATTAACTAGCTGACATCACTAGCTAGCCAGGTGACTAGAAGCTGACTTAACTAGCTAGTTACCTATGTTTCCCTCTGGCTTGCCAGCTGACTTAACTACCTAACTACCTAGCTAACCATCTGGCTAACAAGCTGACTTAACTAGGTGACTCAACTAGCCAGCCAGCTGGCTAGCCAGCTGAATAAACTCTCTAGCTTCCCAGCTAGGCAGCTGGCTAACCAGCTGAATAAACTAGCTGACTTAACAAGCTAGCCAGCTGACTTAACTAGCTAGATACCTAGATAGCCAACTGATTTTACAAGCTGAAATAACTAGCCTGCTACCTAGATAGCTATCTTGCTAGCTAGTCGAATTAACTACCTGACTTAACTAACTAGCTTACATAAATAGCTGACTTAACTAGCTAACAAGGAACGAACCAGCTGGCTTATCATACTGAAATAACTAGTTAGCCACCTGTCGAGACATCTGACTTAACTAGCTTTTTAACTAGCTAGCGAGCTGGCTAGCCAACAATTTAACAAGGTGACTTAACTAACTAGCCAGCTGGTTAGCCAGCTGACTTAACTAGTTGAGTAATGATCTAGGCAGCTGGTCAGCCAGGTGACTATACTAGCTGACATAGCTAGTTATCCAGCTGGCTAGCCAACTGACTTAACTAGCTCTCTGCCTCTCTAGCCACCTGGATAGCCAACTGACTTAGGAAATCTACATGATTAACTAGCCAAGTAGCTAGCCAACTGACTTTACTAGGCCACTACCTAGCTAGCCAGCTTGCTACCAAGCTAACTTAACTAACTGTCATAAGTAGCGGCCCTACTTTCTAGCCAGGTGAATTAACTACCTTGTTACATAACTATCCAGCTGACTAGCCAGCTGAATTTACTAGGTGACTTATCTAGCTAGCCAGCAGTCTTGCCAGCTGACTTACCTAGCAAGCTACCTATCTAGCCAACTGGCTAGTCAGCTGACTACTAGAATACTTAACTAACTAGTCAGCAAGCTAGACAGCTGACATAACTAGCTAGCTACCTAGCTAGGAAGCTTGCTAGCCAGCTGACTAAAATAGCTGACTTAACTAGCTAGCTAGCTGACATATCTAGCTGACTTAACTAGCTAGCTTCCAAGCTTGCCAGTTGGCTTAACTAGTTGAAATAAATAGTGAGCCAGTTGGCTGCCCATCTGAGGTAAAAAGCTATACAACTAGCTATCCACCTGGCTAGACAACTGAATTATTGCTCTGACTTAACTAGCTACCCAGCTGGTTAGCCAGCTGACTGAAGTAGCTCACTTAACTAGCTGACCAACTGTCTAGACACCTGAATTAATTGCCTAGCTACCTGCTAGCCAGCAGCCTAGCCAGCTGATTTAACTACCTGACGTAATGAGGTAGCCAGCTGGCTAGCCAGCAGACTTAACTATCTACCTAGTTTGACAGCTGGATAGCCAGTTGACTTAACTAGCTGACATAGCTAGATAGCCTAAAGGCTAGCCAGTTGACTTAAGAAGCTACCTACCTACATTGCCTGCTGTCTTGCCACCTGAGTTAACTACTTAATTACCTAGCTAACCTGCTGGCCAGTGAACTGACTTAACTAGGTGACTTAACTAGCTTGCCAGCTGGCTAGCCAGCTGACTTAACAATATAGTTACCCTGATAGGCAGCAGGCTAGCAAGCTGACTAAACTAACTGATGTAACTAGCTAGCCAGCTGACTTAACTAGCTGACTTAAATAACTAGATACCTAGCTAGCCAGCTGACTTACCTAGATGACTTAACTAGCTAGCCACCTAGCTAACCAGCTGGCTGGCCAGCTGGCATAACTAGCTCTCTTAACCAGTTAGCCAGCTGTCTCAGCAGCTACTTAAGTAGTTCACTTAACTAGCTAGCCAACTGGGTGGCCATCTGAATTAACTAGTTGATTTTGCCAGCTAGCCAGCTGGCTAGCCAGCTGACTTAACTAGCTAGCTATGTAGCTATCCAGCTAGAAACCAGCTAAATAACTAGCTGAAATAACTAGCTACCCAGCTGTCTAGCCATCTGACTTAACAGCTTTTTAACTAGCTAGCAAGCTGTATATCCAACTGATTTAACTAGATATCAACCACTGAAAGGCAGCTGACTAGCCAGCTGACTAAACTAACTGACATAACTCGCTAGCCCACTGACTTAACTAACTGACTTAACTAGCTAGCTACCTAGCTAGCCAGCTGACTTTACTAGCTGACTTATCTAGCTAGCAATCTAGCTAGCCAACTTGCTGGCCAGTTGACTTAACTAGCTGATTTAACTAGCTAGAAAGGTGGCTGGCCAGCTGAATTAACTAGATGACTTAACCATCTAACCAGCTGGCTAGCCAGCTGACTAAACTAACTAGCTACCTAGCTAGACAGCTGAGAAGCCAGCTGAATAACTACCTGACTCAACTAGCTAGCCAGCTGGCAAGCCAGCTGACTTAATTAGCTTGCTACCTAGCTAGCCATCTGGCAAGCCAGCTGACTTAACTAGTTGACTTAACTAGCTAGCCATCTGAGTAGCCAGCTGACTCAACTACCTGACATAACTAGTTAGTCAGTTTGCTAGACAGCTGACTTAAGCTCTCTACCCAGCTAACTAGCTGGCTAGCCACTTGACTTAACAAGCTGACTTAATCAGCTAGACTGCTGGCTAGCCAACTGATTTAACTAGCTCACTAACTACCTAGACAGCTGGCTAGTCAGCTGACTGAACTAGCTGACTTAAACAGTTGGCCTTCTTGCTATTCAGCTGAATTAATTAGCTTGCTATATAGCTAGCCAGATGGCTAGCAAGCTGATCTTACTAGTCGACTTAAATAACTAGCCAGCTGTCTAGCCAGCTGACTTAAGTAGCAAGTTACCTAGACAGGCAGCTGGCTAGCCAGCTGACTTAGCTAGATGGCACAACTAGATAGCCAGGGGGCTAGACAGTTGACCTTACTATCTTGCTACATGAGTAGCCAACTGTCTAGCCAGCTGACTTAACTAGGTGACTTAACTAGCTAGCCAAATGGTTAGTTGGCTGACCTAACTGCCTAGCTACCTAGATAGCCAGCTGGATAGCCAGCTGATTTAACTTGCTAGCTACCTACATAGTCTGCTGGCTTGCCAGCTGACTTAACTAACCAGCTACCTAGCTAACCAGCTGGCTATTGAGCTGACATAACTAGGTTATTTAACTAACTAGCTAACTGGCTAGCCAACTGACTTAACATGCTAGCTACCCAGATAGGCAGCTGGCTCTCCAGTTGACTTAAGTCACTGACTTAACTAGCTAGCAAGCTGACTTAAGCAGCTAACTACCTAGCTAGTCAGCTGGCTTAAATAGCTAGTTTAGCAAGCTAGCTACCTAGCTTGTTATCTAGGTATCCAGCTGACTTAACTAGCTGACCTAACTGGCTAGCTAGCTGACATAATGAGCAGTCTTATTTAGCTTGTTTCCTAGCTAGCAACCTGACTTAACTAGCTGAAATAACTAGCTAGCCAGATGGCTAGCCATCTTAATTAGCTTTTAAGCTAGCTAACCAGTTAAATAACTAAATGACTTATTGTATTGACTTAACTAGCTAGGCAGCTGGTTGCCAGCTGACTGAACTAGCTGACTTAACCAGCCAGTCAACTGGCTAGCCAGCTGGCTATCTAGTTATGTCAGCTAATTCAGTCAGCAGGCTAGACAGCTGGCTATCTAGTTGAGTCAGCTAGTTAATTCAAGTGGCTAGCCAACTGGCTAGATACCTCGCTAGTTATATCAGCTAACTAGCCAGCTGGGTAGTTTATGTTAGGTAGTTAAGTCAGCAGGCTAGCCAATTGGCTAGGTAGGTAGCTAGATAATTAAGTAAGCTGACTAGTTGACTGGCTAGCTAGTCAATGCAACGAGTTAAGTGAGCTTCTGGCCAGTTGGCTTGCTAGGTGGCTAGCTAGTTAAACCAGCTGGCTAGCTGTATGGCTATCTGATTAAGTCAGATAGTTAAGTAAGCTTGTTAGCCGACAGGCTAACTAGGTGGCTGGTAGGTTAATCTGTGGGTTAGCAGACTGGTCAGTTAGGTGGCCTGCTATTTAAGTCAGCTGGCTATCTGCTAAAGAGCAAGGTGCCTGGCTAGTTAATCCAGCTGGCCATCTGGCTGTCCATTCATCCGAATGGTTATTTAAGCCAGCTGGCTAGCCACTTGGTCAGCTCACTAGCTAGCTAGCCGGCTGTCTATCCAGCTAGCAATCCAGTTAGCTAGCTAATTAAGCCAGCTGGCTAGCCTTGTAGACAACCAATTAACAACTTATTAAGTCAGCTGGCCAGCCAGGTATCCAGCAATGTAGCTAGTCAGCTAGTTAATCAACTAGCTAGCCAGGTAGCTAGTTAAGTCAGCTAGCAACCCAGCTAACTATTCAGCTAGCTAGTGAAGTCAGAAAGCTAGAGAGTTAAATAGCTTGTTTGCTAGCTATGTATGTCAAGTAGATAGCCAGCTAACTAGTCAGCTAGCTAGTTAAGTCAATTAGCAAATCAGGTAGTTACTTAGCTAACTAGTTGGCTAGCAACTCAGCTATCTGGTCAGATAACTAGTGGGCTCACTCATTTTCCATTAGGTCAGCTAATTAGTCAGCTCGCTCGCCTGCAAACCAGTCAGCAAATTAGTTGGCTCGCTCATCAGTCAACAGGTCAACTAACTTGTCAGTTTGCTCACATGCCAACAGGTCAGCTAACTAGTCAGCTTGCTAGCCAGCTGACTAGTTTAATCAGCTCACTGATTGGCTCACTCATTGTCCGACTAGTTAAGGCAGCTCACATGTTGGGTCACTCGCTGGCTGACTAGTTAAGTCAGCTCACCGGTCGACTCATTCACTGGCTAACTAGTTAACTCTTCTGACCATTCGGCTCACTCGCATGCCGGCTAACGTCAGATGACCAGTCAGCTAACTTGCTCGCTGAATAGTAAGTCAGCTGATGAGTACGCTCACTCACGGAACGAATAGTTAAGTCAGCTGATCAGTTGGCTCTCTTGCCGGCCGACCTGTTAAGCCAGCTCACCTGGGGGCTCTCTTGCCAACTGACAAGTTAAGTAAGCTACCCGGTCGGCCGACTATCCTGACAGCTATTTAAGTCAGTTAACCAATTGGCCGACTACTTGACCAACTGGTCAGCTGACAAGTTAGGTCAGCTAACTTGTGGGCCGACTCATTAGATCAGCTAAATGATCGGCCAACTAGTCAGCTGACTAGTTAGGTGAGCAAACTAGTCAGCCAACTAGTTAACTTAGCTAACTTGTGTTAAACCAGCCAACAAGTCAGCTGAGTAGTCAGTCAACGTGTAAAAACAGATCAGTAGTCATCCGCATCATCCACCAACAAGTTGTCACCTAGCTAACTCATTACCCAACTAATTAAGACAGCTAGTTAACTCATTTACCAAATAGTTATAACAGTTAACTAACTTCTTAACCAACTCAAGTCAACTAGCTATCACTTTAGCCAACTAATAAAGCCAGCTAGCTAAGTCAGCTAGCTAATCAGCTAGCTAGCTAACTCAGCTAGCTAAGACAGCTAGCTCACTAGTTAGCTAACGATTTAAGTCAGCTACTAAAACCTACTACCAAAATAGTTTGCAAACTAGTTAAGTCAGCTGGTAATTCAGGTAGCTAAATATTAAGTTAACTATTTAATTCAGGTAGTTAAGTCAGCTAGCTAAGTCAGCTAGTTAAGTAAGCGACCTAATTTAGCAAACTGGTTAAGACAGCTAGCTAGATTGTTAATGGGTTAAGTCAGCAGGTTGATTCAGGAAGTTAGCTAGTTAACTAACAGGTTAAGTCAGCTGGTTGAGTCATCAGGCTAGCGTGTTAGCAGATGGGTTTGGTCAGCTGTTTGAGTAGGCTAGCTAGCTAGTTAACTAACTAGTTAAGACAGCTGGTTTAGTCAGCCAGCTAGCTAGTTAGCTGACGAGTTAATTCAGCTGGTTGTGTCAGCTAGGTAGATCATTAGCTAACAAGTTAAGTCAGATGATGAAGTCAGCTAGCTAGAATGTTAGATAACGAGTAAGCTAACTTTGTAGCCACCTGGTTAAGTCAGCTAGCAAGTTAGGCAGCTAGCTATTTAAGTCAGCTTGTTAGCTAGGTAGCTAGGAAGTTAGCTAATTTCTTAAGTCTGCTGGCTAGCTAGGTGGCTAGCTAGCTAGATGACTAATTAAGTCAGCTTGCTAGCTAGGTAGTTAGCTTAAGTCAGCTAGTTAAGTCAG
>NW_007252769.1:0-2703 GCF_000164805.1 Carlito syrichta | reverse complement strand
TAACCCGTTAGTTAACTAGCTAACAACCTCACTCAAACTACTGACTTAACCTGTTAGCTAACTAGCTAGCTGTCTTAACCATCGACTAATTAGAAGGCTGACTTAAATAGCTGACTTAGCTATCTGACTTAACTACTTAGCTAGCTGACTTAAATGGTCAACTTAACAAGTTAACTAGCTGACTTAACTACCTGAATTCAATAGTTAGCTAACTATTTAACTAGCCGAATAACTAGATGCTTTAATAATTATCTAACTAGTTAAGTAGCAGACTTAAGTAGGTGAGTTAAGTAGTTAGCTAACTAATGAGCTAGCTGACTTAGCTAGCTTACTTAGCTTGCTAGCTGGAAAGCTAGCTGACTTAGCTACCTGACATAACTAGTTGGCTAACGAGGTAGCTAGCTGACATAATGAGTTGGTGAATGAGTTAGCAAACTGTTTTAATTAGTTGGTGAACGAGTTAAGTAGCTGACTTAACTAGTTAGTTAACGAGTTAGATAGGTGAATTAACTTGTGGGCTGGTGAGTCAGCCGAATACTTAGATTGTTTAACACATTGGCTGCCTACTCGGTTGACTTGCTAGCTGGCTTAACCAGTCTGCCGACTAGTCAGCCGACAAGTTAGCTGGGTTAACAAGAAGACTGAGGAGTTGGCCCAATGGTTAGCCATTTTAACCAGTTACCTGCTCATTTGCTGACCTAACTAGTCGACCGAATACTTGGCTGGCAAGTTAGCTGTGCTAACTTGTCGGTTGACAAGTTGATCGGCTAGTCAGACAATTGTTTAGCTCACTTTACTGCTTGGATGTCTAGTTGGCAGAATGGTTACCTGACTTAACTAGTCAGTGAGCGTGTGAGTCAACAGGTGAGTGGACTTAACTAGTTGGTCGGCAAGAGAGCCGACTGGTCAGCTGACTGAACAAGGCAGCCAGTGGGTGAGCTGACTTGCAAGCTGACTTAAGTAGTCGACCGGCGAGTGAGCCGACTGGTCAGAAGACTTAACTAGTCAGTCGATGATTGAGCAGACTGGTGAACCAAATTAACTAGTTGGCCATCGAGTAAGCTGAAAGGTGAGATGCCTTTAACTACTCGGCCAGCAAGAGAGCCATTGGTGAGCTTACTTAACTAGATGGCTGGTGAGCAAGCCGACTAGTTAGCTGTCCTGCTGGCCTGCAAGAAAGCCAAGTTAGTTGAACTTTTGGCTGGCGAGTAAGCCGACTAGTTTGCTTACTGGTTGGCAGGTGAGCGAGCAGACTAGTTAGCTGAACTGGTGGAAAGTGAGCGAGGCCACTAGTTACCTGACCAGCTTGCTGGGTTGCTAGCCCACTTGTTAGCTAAGCAACTAGCTGATTTGCTAGCTCACTTAACTAGATAGCTGACTAGCTAGCTGGCTATGTGGCTGGTATAACTAGCTAGCAAACAAGTTATCTGTCTATCTAGCTGACTTAACTAGTTAGCTAACTTGCTAGTTAGTTGGTTAGCTTACTAAACTATCTAGCTGATCAATTAGCTGACTAGAAAGCTGACTTATATAGCTAGCTGACAAGGAACGTAACTACCTAGCCGAGTTAACTAGCTAGTTGAATAGTTAGCTGACTTGCTAGCTGACTTAACCAATTAGCTGGCTAGCCAGCTGACATAACTAGCTGACTAGCTAGTTGGCTGGCTAGCTGGCTAGCCAGCCAACTTCACTAGCTAACTACCTGGTTGGCTAGATGGCTAGACAGCTGGCTTAAGTAGCTAGATAAATGGCTGGCTAGTTGGCTAGGCAGTTGGCTAGCTAGTTAAGGGCTGGTCAACTCGCTAGCTAGTTGAATTAAATAGCCATCCAGATGGCAGGACAGTCTGATAGCCAGCCAGCTTAACTATCCAGCCAACATGCTGGTCAGCCAGCTAAACAGCTGGCTTAACTAGATGGCCACCTACATGACCAGCCTGTTAACTAGCCATCTTTACTTGCCAGCCACCTGGCTAGCCAGCCAGCGAACCAGCTGACTTAACTAACAGACTTAAGTAGATAGCCATCTGGCTAGCCAGCTGGCTTAACTAACTTGCATCAGGCTAGCCAGCTGGCAAGCCAGCTCTTTTGACTAGCTTTCATAACTAGCTAGCCAGCGGTCTACCCAGCTGACTTAATTAGCTAGGTACCTACCTAGCCAGGGGGCTAGCCAGTTGACTTAACTAGCTGACATAACTAGCTAGACAGCTGGCTAGTCAACTGACTTAACTAGCTAGTTACCTAGATAGCCAGATGGCTAGCCATTTGTATTAACTAGCTGACTTAACCAGCTAAGCAGCTGGCTAGCCAGCTGACTCAACTAGATGACTTAACTTGATAGCCAGCTGGCTATCAAGCTCACTTAATTAGCTGACATCACTAGATAGCCCGGTGGCTACCCAGCTTAATTAACTAGCTAGCTACCTATGTATCACCCTGGCTTGCCAGCTGACTTAACTAGCTAATATAAAGAATTAGCCAGCTGGCTAGCCAGCAGACTTATCTAGGTAGCTATGCTTTTAGGCAGCTGGCTAGCCAGCTGACTTAACTGACTTAAGTAGCTAGACTGCTGACTTATCTAGCTGAGATAACCAGGTAGCTACCGACCTAGCCAGCTGACATAACTAGCTGTTTTAACTAGCTAGTTACCTAGCTAGATATCATATAGCTAGTTGACTTAACTGGTGACTTAACTACATAGCTCAC
>NW_007252768.1:3659-4626 GCF_000164805.1 Carlito syrichta | reverse complement strand
CTCTCCATTTGATTGCAATTCTCTTCATTCGATTCCATTCCTATCCATCCCATTCATCTACATTCCATTCCATTTCAATGTTTTCCATTCTATTCCTTTCCACTCCATTCCATTCCACTTCTTTGCATTCCATTCCATTCCACTCCATTCCTTTCCATTCCATTCCATACCATTCTTCTCTATTGTTTTTCATTCCATTCCATTCCTGTCCATTCCTCTGTATTCCATTCCTTATTATTCCTCTCCATTCCATTGCATTCCATTCCTCTGCATTACATTCCCTTCCTCCCTTTATCAATTAATTTCTAGCCATTCCATTCCATTTCTCTCCATTCTATTCCATTCCTCACCATTCATTCCTCTCCATTCCTTTTCCTTCCATTCCTCTCCATTCCATTTCACTACATATCATTTCTCTCCACTGCATTACATTCCTCTCCATTCCATTCCACTATGTTCATTTCCTCTCCATTCCATTGCTTCCATTCCTCTCCATTCCATACCATTCCTGTCAATACCTATCCATTCCTTTCCATTCCCTTCCTATCTGCTCCATTACATTCCTCTCCATTCCATTCCTCGCCATTCCATTCCATTCCTACCCATTCCAATCCACTCCGCTCTATTCCATTCCATTATCAATATTTCATTCCTTTCCGTTCCACTCCAATCCATTCCTCTCCATTCCAATCCATTCCATTCCATTCCATTCCTCTCCATACCATTCCATTCCTCTTCATTCCAATCCCTTTCTCTTCATTCCATTGCGTATCTCTCCATTCCATCCCATTCCTTAAGAGTTCACTCCATTTCATTCCATTCCATTCCTCTCCATTACATTCCTTTCCACTCTATTCCATACCATTCCTTTCTATTCCATTCCTCTCCGCTTTATTCCACTAAATTCCTTTCCATTCTTAAACACTCCAATACATTCCTCTCTACTCCATTCCATTCTTTTCCATTT
>NW_007252768.1:0-3006 GCF_000164805.1 Carlito syrichta | reverse complement strand
CATTCCCTTCTATTCCATTCCATTCCATTCCAATAGATTCCAATTCATTCCAATCTTCTCATTCCATTCCGTACAGTTCCATTCCATTCTATTGCATTCCATTCCATTCCTCTCCCTTCTAATCCTCTCCATTCCATTCCTCTCTATTCCATTCCATTCCATTCCACTCTTTAACATACATTCCTCTCCATTCCGTGCCTCTCCATTTCTCATTGTTCCAGTCCATTCCATGCCATTCAATTCCTCTCCTTTCCATTCAATTCCACTCCATTCTATTCCATTCCATTCCATTTCATTCCTCTCAATTCTTCTCCATTCCTTTACTCCCCATTCCATTCCATTCCTACCCATTCCATTCCTATCCTTTACATGCCGTTTCTTTCAATTCCATTCCTCTCCATTCCATTCCATTTCACTTTTTTCGATTCCATTCCTCTCCACTCCATACATTCCACTCCATTACATTGCATTCCTCTCCTTTCCTTTCCTCTCCATTCCATTCCAATTCATTCGTTTCCATTGCACTCCATTCCTCTCCATTCCATTCAATTCCAATACTCTCCATTCGATTGCAATTTACTTCATTCGATTCCATTCCTATCCATTCCATTCATCTCTAATCCATTCCATGTCAATGCATTCCATTCCTCTCCATTCCATTCAATTCCATTCGTCTCCATTCCATTCCATTCCATTCCTCTTCATTCCATTCCATTCCTTTCCATTCCATTCCATTTCATTATTCTCCATTCAATCCTCTCCATTCCATTCCATTCCATTCCTTTCCATTCCATTCCTTTCCTTTCAATTCCTTTCCATACCATTCCTCTCTATTCATTTCCATTTCTCTCCATTACAACCATTGTATTCCATTACGTTCCTCTCCATTCCTTTCCATTCAATCTCTCGCATTTGAATTCCAATCAATTCCTCATTCCATTCCAGTCCATCTCTTCTGTTCCATTCCGTTCAATTTCTCTACATTAAATTCCTCTCCCTTCCATTCCATGCCTATTTTTACCTCTCCATTCCATTCCCTTCCCCCATTCCATTCCATTCCATTCCACTCTATTCCATTCCATTCCACTACATTCCATTCCACTCCTGTACATTCCATTACACTCTATTTTATTCCATCCCTGTCCATTCCTCTCCATTCCATTCCTTTCTTGTAAATTCCATTTCATTCTTCTCCATCCATTCCACTCCATTCTACTACATTACATTCCATTCCGCTATTTTACATTAAATTCTTGTCCATTCCGTACCATTCCTCTCCATTCCATTCCTCTAGAATTTTCACCATTCCACTCAACTCCATTCCATTCCATTTCATTCATCTCCATTCCTCTCCATTCCATTCCATTCCATTGGTCTCCATTCAATTCCTCTCCATTCCATTCCATTCCTCTCCATTCCATTCCATTCCATTCTACTCCATTCCATTCCATTGCATTCCATTAATATCCATTCAATGCTCTCCATTGCATTCCATTAATATCCATTCAATGCTCTCCATTCCATTCCATTCCATTTCAATATTTTCCTCTCCATTCCTTTCCATTCCTCTCCATTCCAACCACTGTATTCCTTTACGTTTCTGTCCATTCCATTTCATTCCATCTCTCGCAGTTCCATTCCAATCAATAACTCATTCCATTCCAATCCACTCTATTCCATTTCATTCCACTCAATTCCTCTACATTAAATTCCTCTCCTTTCCATTCCATTCCATTCCTCTCCATTCCATTCCACTATATTTCATTACATTCTTCTCCATTTCTTTCCTCTCCATTCCATTCCAGTGCATTCGATTCCTTTCCATTCCATTCCATTCCATTTCATTCCATTCCATCCATTCCTTTCCATTCCTTTCCATTCCAATCCATTCCATTTCTGTCCATTCCATGCTATTCCATTCCTATCCATTCCTCTCAATTCCATTCCTTTCCATTCCATTGGTCTCTATTCTATTCCATTCCGTTCCTCACCATTCCAATCCAATCAATTCCATTCCATTCCATCCCTCTCCATTCCATTCCATCCCTCTCCATTCCATTCCATTCCATTCCATTCTTTTCGTCTCCATTCCATTCCATTCCATTCATTAGCATTTCATTCCTCTCCATTACATTCCACTCCATTCAGTTCAATTCCTTTCTATTCCTCTCCATTCCATTCCATTCCATTCCTCTCCATACCTTTCCTCTAGTTTCAACTCCATTCCATTCAGTTTCATTCCACTCCTTTCCTGAAAATACGTTCCATTCCATTCTGTTCCATTACATTCCATACCACTCCATTACACTTCTCTCCATTCCATTCCACTCCATTCCATTCCATTCCATTCCTCTCCATCCCATTTCATTCCATTCAATTCCATTACACTTCTCTCCATTCCATTCCTCTCCCCTCCATTGCATTATATTAACTCCATTCCATTAATTTCCACTCCATTC
Organism: Carlito syrichta; assembly: GCF_000164805.1. Classification (NCBI taxonomy): domain Eukaryota; kingdom Metazoa; phylum Chordata; class Mammalia; order Primates; family Tarsiidae; genus Carlito; species Carlito syrichta. The sequence continues at coordinate 547 of NW_007252768.1, read as the reverse complement.
CTTTCCATTCCATTCTACCCCATTCCTCTCCATTCCATTCCATTTCTCTCCATTCTATTCCTTTTCAATCTATGCCATTCTTTCCACCTCATTCTATTTATCTACATTCCATTCTATTCCATTCCATCACTCTCCATTCCATTCCATTCCATTCCATTCCTTTTCTCTTCATTCCTCTAGATATATTACATTACATTACCCTCCTTTCCATTCCCTTTCATTCCATTCCATTCATTAACATTTCATTCCTCTCCATCCCATCATGCTCAATTCCATTTCATTCTATTCCATTCCTTTCCATTGTATTCCATTCCGTTCTATTCCATTCCATTCCTTTCCACTGCACTCCATTCCTTTCCAATGCACTCCATTCCATTCCATTACTTTCCTCTACATTCTATTCAATTTCTTTCTTCTCCCTTCCACTCAATTCCTTTACATTCCATTCCTCTCCACTCCATTCCTTTCCATTCCATTCAAATCCATTCCACTCCACTAAAATACATTCCACTACGCTCCATTCCATTACATTCCACTTCATTCCTCT
>NW_007252767.1:2707-3959 GCF_000164805.1 Carlito syrichta | reverse complement strand
TACATCTTGGCAATGTAGTGATCATAAACCAAAATGCACCACAGACACGGAAATGCTGTGGCCATCCTTCATAAGTACCTTGTCCCTAACAGACTTACACAATTTTATCAAAATGAAAACATAATATCTTAACATCTACTTAAAGACCTTGAACACTTAGGGACCCCAGAGACTAGCTCTGCAGCATCCTTTGATACTGTTCTCTCCTACAAAATATAAGATGAAGTTGCCTATATGATGACATTTTAAATACTCAGGAATGCACTTGTATGACTCCTGCTGGTTGGAACAAGAGATGGCATGAGGAAAGTCAGCAAATTGGAAGGTGAACCATTAAAATTTGAAAGGTCATAGAGTGAGTTCTTTGTCCCATATCTCATCACAGAATTTCTAATTTAATTTAATGACAGTGTCCCTGACTGCCTGGAGGTCCTGCATGCAGAGGCTTTCCCTTGTGCCACGGTAACCTGTTGCCCTTGCCACTGATGAAGCACACAGTGAAAGCTTTAGGGAGCTCCGTGCTTCTGCTTAGAGGACGACAGTGACTGAGTTGGAGTTTTTGCTGCAACCTGATTATGGACATCACCATGTTAACTGTAGGTTGTTCCAACTGGAAAAGCTTAGGAACCAGAGTGCCTGCACCACTGCTGAGGAAGGTTCCTGATTTCCTCACATCCTTTGCTTCCTTACAACAAACTCGATTCCCTGAGGTAACATGTGCAAATCATTTCCTCACCACCTGAAAGAGCTTAATGAAGACTTAGACAAAGTAGGAGATTCTTTGCTGTCATCACTTGGGTGAAGTCTGCTCCCTAATCCAGGAACAAGACCTACATTACATCAGAAAGCCCTTTGTGAGCCATGGTAGGTTAAACAGAGCCTTGGTGTACAGGGCAGACTTTAAAATCCACCGTCTCAACATAGACGTCAAAGTAAAATGAAAAACCAGGTGGGCTGTTACAGGGGCACAGTTACGATTCATTCTGTTTCGGCCCATCCTTAATTTAACCATAACACCAAAAAGGGATTCAGAGAGGTTAAGAGATCTCCTCAAGGTCTCATTCATTTACTGACCAAATACATAATGATCAGTGGTAACCAAAGATTGGATACTGCACTAAGTGCAATATATACAGCAGACAATCATGGGCAACCCAAGCTCTTGGGGAACTCCAGGTTTAAAAGGGAGATACAGGTGAGCAAACAGATGGTTATGATGCAGTGAGATCAGAGTCATCAAAGAGAAACATGG
>NW_007252767.1:0-1560 GCF_000164805.1 Carlito syrichta | reverse complement strand
TCCAAGTAGCTGGAATCACGGGTGCACATCACCATACCCAGCTATTTTTTAAAATTTACTGTAGAGATGAGGTCTCGCCACGTTGCTCGGGCTGGTCTTGAACCCTTTGGCTCAGGCGATCCCCTCACCTCTGCCTCCCAAAGCATAAAATAATTTTTAATATCAGTAGCTGAATAGAAACACATTTCCAACACAAAACCATGTAAACACATTCTAAAATTTTTGATTTGTTAAAGTATAAATGCTAAATACTCATTAACAGATAAAACTAGTAAAGTATTATTCTAAAACATACAATGTAGACCCCCAAATTGGAATTTACTTATTAAAAAGTGTATTCTTACATATTTAAACTTCAGTCATCTTCAAAGTATTCTTCATTTGATGCTATGCACCTATCAAGATGCTTTTTCCACTGCTTACAACAGTTTAATTCATCACAATTTTGATGCTTTTTAATGTTTTTCCTGTTTTTTGTTTCTCCTCTTCTACATTGGAAAACATTTCTCTTTGAGGATTTTTCTCCATTTAGGGAAACAAAATAAAAAGTTGCTCAGGGCAAGATCAGGTGAATAGGAAGGGTGGGGCATGGGGATTATACTGTTTTTGTTCAAAAACTGCTGATCACTCAGCACAGGTTAGGCAGGGTGTGTTGTCATGGTGGTAGAATCAGTTAACCTGTTTTCCACAACTCTGGACAATTCTTCCACAATGCAGAATCTCACAACAATGCTAGTTGGCACACTGATTCTGATGGGTTCCTAGAACACTTACCTAACTGGGGAATCCTGTCCTATGAGGGGCCTGTCCTCCAAAAGATAATTCCTACTTTTTAGAGGAGGTCCTCCCTCATATTCCATGAGATACAACTGATAATTAATCATGAAAAATCTAAATATATAATTTTCTCTTTTTAAAAAATAAAATAAATAAATGTTAAAATAAAACATTAAAGGCAGGATGTGCATTAATATCATAATTGGGAGCATTTTTTGCAGATTTTTCTAGCTGCTGAAATGGCTCTTGTGTGTTCTCATCAGGAAATATGAGAAAGAGAATTCTTCATCTTCAAATAATTGCATAATTTTTTCTCCTGTTTGTGGGGAACTTTTAAACAACATTTAGGAACTGAAATTATATATATATATATATATATATATATATATATTCGTGTACACTCTTTTGCAGAGAGAGTTGTATTTCTTTGTCTGAAAGAAATTTTTTCTGGTTCATTTGTGTCTTTTCTGTGGTTTTATCTTGGATCTCTAGATCCTTCAAGCAGAGTTACCTGTTTCAATTTCAAAACTGTCAGATGTATATAGCTCTTGTGCAGAAAGACTTTGAACCAGATTAGAATGATTACTGTAAATGAAACTTTACTGTATCAATTGTCATTTTCTTCCTCTTCTTGAGGAATCTGGAGTTTTAATTTTTAATGCAAAATTTGAATACAGTAGAGAACTTTTTATGTATGCAATCAATATGCAAATAATTTTCAGATTTATTTGGTTTCTTTAATAATGGTGTCATATCAATAAAAATACCTGACTTTTTAGTAGC
>NW_007252766.1:649913-686738 GCF_000164805.1 Carlito syrichta | reverse complement strand
CTCATTTTAGAAAAGGCCTCTTCCTAGCCAAAACCAAACATGGATTAAATGATTATGCACATGGAACCTAAGGTGAAGTGCCTCATCAGTGTGGGTTAAGATATTCCCAGACGTCTACCTCGGAACAGTGCCACAGAGCGAGAGAATGATAAAAGCCCAAACAGGAAGACCGTTCCTAATGCCAGCCAATTCGATGTCACAGTATAGTGCTCCAGGCGGTATCGTTGAAACACAAAGTGGTAACATTTCTAGAAGGAAAGAAAACCATATCGATATGAGATATACCTTGCAGAATATACATAATCATAAAGTATCACAGTAACATAAAGAGTGAGGAAGTAGGCCAGGTACAGTAGCTCAAGTCTATAATCCCAGAACTTTGGGAGGCCGAGGTGAGAGGACTGCCAGAGTACAGGGGTTCAAGACCAGCCTGGACAACCTGGTGAGACCTCATATCTATGATAAATCAAAAAATGAGTTGGGCATAGTGGTGTGCGTCTGTAGTTCCAGCTACTTGGAAGGCTGAGGCGAAGGAGCGCCTGAGCCCAGCAGGTCGATGCTGGGGTGGCCGTAAGCATGCCACTGCATTCCAGCCTGAGCAACAAGTGCTCCAACTCAAAAAAATTTTTAATTTAAATTTTTTTTAAAAAGTGAGGAAGCTGGAAAAAAGCTTCTATGAAGGGTCTAAGCATTTGCAAACACTTAGTGAAATACTCCAAATTCAAAAATAAAAGCCACTGTGTGCCATGGCTCATGTCTATAATCCCAGCACTTCAGGAGGCAAAGGCAAGAGGATCACCTGAGCCCAGGAGTTTGAGACCAACCTCAGCAGCATGGCCAGACCTTATCTCTACAACAAATCAAAAGAATCAGCCAGGCGTGGTGGTACACGCCTACAGTCTCAGTTACTTGAGGCTGAGGTGGAAGGATCAGCTGAGCCCAGGAGTCCAAGGCTGTGGTAAACTGTGATCGTGCCACTGCACTCCAGCCTGGGCAACAGGGTGAGACTCTACCTCAAAAATAAATAATAAATAAAAATTAAAAGATAAAAATCAACTCCATTAAAACAGTGTAGTCTGGGCCATCAGAGGGCTTGCCAAGAATGAAATCTCCTTAGCTTCATAGGAAAATTATCTGGATATTTTGCTAGCATTTAGAGTCCTAATAAGTTATTTTTTTTAATATTTAAACTACAACTTTTTGATGGTTTTATTTATATGAAATATTTCTATTTGATTTTGATATAATGAGTATTAATCTTTACTTTCCTGGATGACAAGTTTTCATATCAAAAAAAGGTCTCATGACCAAGTAAGAAGAAAAAAGAAACCCCTCACAGAACACGAGGAAAGTGCTGCTAATTATCTGCTAAACCACTTTATAAACTAGATGATTATTATAATATAAACACACATGCGTGAAGCCTGCTGTCTTCAGGCACCTTCTTCTCAGATTTCTTTCCTTCCCTCCTTTCAAGGAAACTACTTTTGGAAAGCAATTTTGCAATATGTAACAAATGTCATAAATCTGTCTGAATCCTTTTCATATTTTGGGGAATGCAAACAATCCAAATGAAAATATTTATCTTTAGCAGTAGTTATAATATTGAATAAATGAGCAACCTAAATTCTAACATGAATTATATCTAAGCATTGCATTATAAATGACAAGTCAATATATTTTGTCTAGTATTTAATAATGTTATATATTACATCCAATTCAACATATTATACCGCACTAAAATGATTAGTATAGATATGGCAACATAGAGAATGCTATAATATGATATTAAATTAAAAGGAATAGAAAGTCATATGTACACTTATTATTACAACCGTAATAAACCTTGATCATGATATATAAAAATGCTGGAAGGTGTTTTTTGTAAGGTATTGGGAATACTTTTACCATTTTCTAAGTTATCTGCAATGAGGTTCAATTACTTTTATAATCAAAATTATTTTTAAAACTATCACCCAGGCCGGGGTCAGTGGCTCAGCCTATAATCCCAGCACTTTGGGAGGCTGAGGCGAGTGGATTGCCTGAGCCTGCGGGTGCGACATCCGCCAGGCAACTTGGCGAGACCTCATCTCTACAATACATCAAAAATTTGCCAGGCATAGTAGCGTGCACCTGTAGTTCCGGCTACTTGGAAGGCTGAGGCGGAAGGATTGCTAGAGCCCAGCAGGGCGAGGCTACGGTGGCCAGGAGCATGCCACTGCACTCTAGTCTGGGTGACAGAGTGATAAATCTTGAATAGGTAGATCTATAGAGCCAGAAAGCAGACTAGTAGTCACTTAGGGCTGGGGAGATATGGGAAAAAGAACGAGAGGGATAATAGCTAAAGCATGCAGGGGTTGCGAGGTGATGAAAATGTTTTAAAATTGACTGTGGTGATGGTTGCACATATCTGTGAATGTACAAAAGACCACTGAATTATACCCTTTAAATATGTGAAGTAAGGTTTGTGAATTACATCTCAATAAATCTGTTGAGGAAAAAACCTATCACCCTAATTATTTCTTTCTGCCGACTGCAAATGGTAGCAGAAGGCAAGAAAGGGTTATGAGGCTACTGAGGCCGTAAGTACAGAGATATTCAAACTTAAAATAAGCTCTGCCAGGAAATCGACCCGGACAGGTTTTAAACCAGGATTACAAAGTATCCCATGTCACTGACTGCCTGATGTAATCCCAAACTCTTGAGCAAGTTTTATTCTGATCTAGTAGTTAAAGAGCACACATTTCATTAGCTCTGCTACAGAATGGAACTCTGTCATTAGATTCTTACTAGCAACAAAGGAAAATTAACACTGTAAACATGTCATTAGCAAATAAGAGTATGATGAACAGCTAAGTAACCAATACATAAAGCTTTAATATAGGATCTGCATCAGGTTTAATGTGATGGATATATCTTAGGTGGTAGCATTCTACAATTTGTGTTTAAGTTTTGTGGGCAACTCTTTAATAAGTGGAACAGAATAAAGCAGATACATTTTTCCCTGAAACTCACCTGAAGTGCAGAAAGAGCCACAGCGCCACAGAGACATATAAGTGGATATACAGGGAAAAGAAATCTCTCTTCTTTGTGAGGCTGGATGAAGAAAATTATAAACCAAGTATACATTGGAGCCAAGGTAAGCCAATATGGGTGGCCTAAATTCTGAACTGCAAGACATAGAAAAATATCCACCTTTCAACATAGTAGAACAAATCAACATATTTGTCTCAAAGTCATACTGATCTCAAATTTGGGAGTGTATGCCCTAGGACATTCCATAAAATGTTTCAACTCTTATATTTATACTTTTTTCAGTGTGATAAAGGCATCAAGCCAAAAGAGGAATATACTCCTTGCTCTCCCAAGAGACCTAAAATCTAAGGGAGGCACAAAATTGGATTTAGCTGGAACACAAATGATCGTCAGGTTAGTGGGTAATAGAACTGGATAAATTCTACTGGATGAGGGGGAAAAAAACCATCTTCCTCTAGCAAGTCCTGCTACTAAGACTAAGGGTTCCTGAGATCAATCAAAAGCAAAACACAGACTTTATTGGGTTTTCATTCCTATGTTCTACTTAATTCATTAATCCTCTTATCTATACACCAATCAGTCTGTTAAAACAGTTATAGGTCAAAGGAAAAAAACCTGTGGATTCTCAAACACATTACTGGTTTTCATTAAGCCACAAATGACAGAAAGTGTTTCAAAGCAAACATTAAAATGCTCTTAAAGGAACTATACTGATTAAGTTTTCTCTCCTCTTCTGCAATACCCATCGACACTGGATCCCAAAATTGGGACCAAAATGTACATAAAGCATGTGAAAGAATTAAAGAAATGTAATGAGCACTAAGACCCAGGAATCTGCTGGAGAGTGCCTGTGGTTAGGTACACCAGCACAGAGTGATAAGCCTGCAGCCCACAGTGAAGGCATCGCCTACTGCGTTTATATTAGTGATAATGAGCAGAGCAAACTCTGGCAAGGGGTAGGCAGACGGCGCTCCCTGGTGTTCATTATGTCTATGGTAAGAAAGTTTAGAAGATCAGGAATATCATTTAAGATACAATTTAGCAATACCTAATTTCCCGTTCCTAAGTTATCTGTATTCACTGAAGAAATTCTTTAGAGACAAAAAGTATTGAACTGTAACAACAAGGCTATTTTTAAAAATTCTTGCTCTAAGATTTTATCATGAGATTTTAGGTTATAATTTAGGACTTTATACTGTTCCTTGTGGTACAAATTTTTTTATTAGAAGAAAAATGTTTGTATTGTCTATAAGAAAACAGTCTCTTTCTCTTCTATACCTTATATGCTAACAAATGATTTATTTTAAAATGTGGCCAAAAATTTTGAAATGTCCTTCATACAATATATAAAATCACAACCAGAACTGGGCTTGATGGGATCACAGATAATTTCTATTCTGCTTCTTTATAGTTTTGCATTTTTTTCTGTTAAAAAAAATTTTCCATTTCTAAACTACACATAAAAATAGAAAGCACTCATTTTCTGACTAGGTAGATATGAGTGTAGATTAAACATTTTAAACCAGTATTACTTTGTACCATAAAATTATTCCACACTGTAGAGAACAGCTTAATATTCTAGTTATTTTTTACTTACATCACAAGCATTTCTAAATTTTCCACAAGCATAAATTATTAATATTAATACTATTATTATTATCTGAAAGAAAGAGAAGGTGTTGCTATATTGCCCAGGCTGGTCTTGAACTCCTGGTCTCAAGCTCAAGCTATCCTCCTGCCTCAGCATCCTGAGGAGCTGGGACTGCAGGCACATGCCTCTGGCCTGGTTGGTATAAATTATTTTTATAGTCAGAAAAATAGTTACTTTTCAAAAAGAGAAAAAGTGATCCTGAAGAAGTAGAAGGGATAAAAGAACAAGTTAACACCTCCAAGGAGCAAACAGCTGAATCAAAAATGTGGAACATTGTGCAAGATGAATGGCCTGGTTTCTTTAAAGAAATCTTTAGGAGAACAAAAGTAAGACAGGGGTCTTCTTTAAAAGCCTAAGGAACAACACCAAATTCGGTATGTGACCCTTGTTTAGATTCTGCTTTATTAATTTGTTTATTTATTTATTTATTTGAGTCAGGGTTGCACTCTGTCGCCCAGGCTGGAGTGCAGTGGCACAATCACAGCTCACTATAGTCTTGACCTTCTGAACTTAAACAATCCTTCCGCCTCAGTCTCCCAAGTATCTGGGACTACAGGTGTGTGCCACCGCACTTGGCTAACTTTTTTTTTTTTTTTGTAGAGACAGAGTTTCAATACATTGCCTAAGCCAGTTTTAAACTCTTGGGTCCAAGCAATCCTCCTGCCCTGGCCTCCCAAGATGCTGGGATTACAGGTATGAGCCACTACATCTGGCTAGAATCTGCTTTAAACTAACTATAAAGGGCTATTTTTCAGACAATGTAGGAAATCTGAATATCAACTGGATATTAAATGATATTAAGGAATTATAGAAAATTTGTTAGGATAATGGCATTATGGTTATGTTACAAAAGTCCTAACACAAAAGTGACTCTGAAAGCTGCTCTAATATTCTTATAACTCAGTGAACTGATCATAAACTATCAATAGTAGAAAAGCAGAATGGAGGTGGAATGGGGAAACTAATCATATGGCTTCCAAATCAGACAAGTTTGGAACTAAATCCCTTTCCAAACCTCATATGAATTTCTGTTCAAATCTGCCTCCCATAAAAGAAACAATAGGCACTGGATATCCAAGGCCACCACAACTTGAAAACACCAGCCGTACAACACAGAGTAAGAGCAAGCAAAATAAATGACAAGCCAGACTTTCCACAACAGGGTAAATACAGAAACAAAACAGAACAAAGAGAAGCATCATGCTTCTGAAGAAACCCAAAGCTTCTCTTACTTCAGTATCCAATTTGGGGAAGTCCTATATAGTTCAGTTTTAAGTTTTTGGTTGAAGTACCTTTCCAAAGGTTTGCTTCAAGCATGGACTTTTTTTTTTTTTAGTCAGACTCTCACTCTATCGCCCAGGCTGGAGTGCAGTGGCACCCTCATGGCAACCTCAGCCTCAACCTGCTGGGCTCAGGTGATCCTTTCACTTCAGTCTCCCAAGTAGCTGGAACCACAGGCATGCGCCACAACACCCAGCTAAATTTTTTTGGATTTATTGTAGAGATGAGGTCTTGCCATGTTGCCCAGGTTGGTCTCTAACCAGTAGGCTCAGGCAATACTCTCACCTCTGCTTCTCAAAATGCTGGATTACAGGTGTGAGCCACTGCACCCAGCCTTAGCATGGATCTTAAGCAATCTACCCGTTTAACACACACTTCTTTAAAATACAGAAGGATCAAATAGGCTTGTTATCTTCTGAGATTTTATAAATGTTTTTGCCTCCCTGGGTGACTGTGCTAATGATACTGACTTCCTCACTTGAATATGTGCAACAATTAACCACATATTCACACAGGTTCAAATAATCAACAAATCAAGACTGAAAATTCAACAAGCCAACCATTTCTATAGGAGGAAAATGGAGACTAAAGTAAGTAGGAGTCTTCTCATTTCTTGGAATACATTGTCAGTTGCTCTTTCCTACCATGCCACTCACCATGAAATCTCTGCAGCAGGTATTCCATTAGAGAAGTCAGTGGTAAGACCAAGAGGGCCAAAGCAAAGGCTACATTGAAATTCAGAAATCCATTAACTAAGTAGAAATACCAGGGTTCTGTACCTGAGGGAGACAAAGAGGTGAGAAATCATTAGTGGAAGTTTCAACACCTTTTACAGTGCTAAATGCATAATGTGCTCCGTAACACTGATGATCCAATGCCACAGCCCACTCTTCCCATGCTAAACCACACACAGGAAGCACAAAAGCAGAAGATGGGAAAAGAATGGGATTGGTCATGAAGATTTAGAGAGAAATTGAGTTTCAAATAGTTAGCTGTATTTTCTATACTGACTCCCATATCCAGCCCAAATTGCTGTGCTCAAATGGAATAATGCTTTTTCAAAACTATCAGATAATTTAAATAGCTTTAGCGCCACATAGAGCTAAAATCATAAAAACGCTATTTTAATTTTTAATTTATTCTCACATTCTGCAGACCAGAGGAAAGAACTTAGTTTCAGCCATTCAGGCCTCTTATTTTGTTTTCACTGTTGTCCCATTTACAATCTAGCTTCTTTTCCCTTGATATGCTCAACCACTATTTTAACATCATGTTCACAGGGCACCGTGTGTTTGGAAAAAAGCAACAACTGATTTTTCTTAGGATCATGTTCAGAGCCCCAGGCCCTGCTCCAAAGCTTTGAGGACTCAAAATGAAGCAAAATGACTAAAAACATGAGCCTCACTAGTACTGGTTTTAATTCTTTAACTCAAAATCCTTAAACCCAAATGATGAGAAACAGCCCCCTTTTGCACATTTAGCAAGGGCTGCTTTTCCCTTCTGTATGATTACTTCAATCAGGCAGTGAATGACACATGCGGGTTTTAATCACTGTGTGATGTGACACCCACCTTGCACCACGGCAATTTCCTGCAATCAGCATTGCTTAAAAGGGTAATCAGAAGGCAGAGGAATAGTCAGAAACACCTGACATTCATGCAGCTTGCACAGCAAAATAAAATTAGAAACCAAACCCATAATGCTAGAAACATTTAGGGGAGAAGAGGATGGGTGGTTACACTAAGCAAGGGTTGAAGTTCAACTGTATCACCTTTGGGGGCAGTTCAGTCCTTCCTGTCTAAATACAACGATTGAGTTTGTTCATGAACAAAGGTCCTATCCCAGGCCAATGGGATAAATGTTCATTAGGGACATTTTAATCTTGTATTATTTACCAGTAAACATTTGGGTTAGAGAAAATTAATGGATGGTTTTTATCTTCAAAACAGAAATACATGTCTTCTCTGGATTTTAATTAATATTTAACAACATATTTCCTAAACTGAGTCCTTTAGGATCCAGTTTCCAGAGAGCAAGCTTTCACACAATCCTCTCCTGACCACCAGTGTGGTGGTGTGCCATCAACTTCTGATCCACCTTTTTCCTTAAACAAGTTCTGGAAATCTGAGACCAAAGAAGAACCACAGAGTGGCCAGAAAGAAAGAGGTCATCCTTTGCATTATCTATTATGACATAAAGCATCAATAGACAAAAGCCTCTTGTCTCTTTGATATTTGCAAACACAGACTGTTTTTTCAGGGAAGTTCTTTCATTTCCAGAAACATTTGTCTCTAACACAATTTACTATACCCTGTTGTTAGAGCTATCCCTTTACCAGGTATAGTGTACTCTAAGATGCAGAAACAAACGTATTAAGTTAGTAAGCTCACTTATTTTTTTGTATTAGAAATTCATAAATCAAGTTCTCAGCTTAGCTATGAAGATTTCATAAGACTGCTATTTCCCTGAGGGATGGGGCAAAAACTAGGTGATAAGCCAAGAGTGAAGAAGGTTCAAGTGACAATGGTTTTACAAGTAAGGGCAAAAGGGAACAAAAAGAGTGAGTTCAGTTAGCCAGAGTCACCTGCCTTAGGAAAGAAAGGGCATAAACTTTCATCTCTTTCCGAGGAGACACTCAACGCTGCTGCTCAGAATGCATCAAAGCTAAGCTATGCAGAAAAACCCCATCAGAATGACAAGCTAAGTGTTGAACTGGAGTGAGATGTTAGGTGAATGTGAGCTGGCAGCAGGATCTCCGCAGAGCATGACTCACCATCTTCCTCCCTATGGAAAAGTTCCTCCATTCCTTTCATTCAAATGAGCTAAAGGCAGTTTTCAAAGAGGCTAAATGAAGGGATAATGTTTACTGTTCCATAGATTGAATGAAGGGGAACCATTTTACAGAACTATAATTTTATAGAACTGAAGGAACTAAATTATAGTAAGTTATCCTTATAGATGTTAAATGTGGACCACCAAGAGGGAAAAGCCACTATTAATAGTTTCAACAGAAACTATTAATAAAAGAGTGAAGGCTCTAGAACAATTCTGGCTGGCAGTCAGCTGTAAGTAGGGCTCATAAGACCCCACTGGGGCTTTTTCCTCTGCTGCTGCAAGAATGGAAACCCGTAGGCCTTCCCACAGAGGGCATTCACCTTCACCTTCTGAAGCTTTCCACCCAGCGATCTGACAGGCATTGACAAAACACATTAACAGGCAATGGGATCCCGGTCTAAGCTGCAAAGAGGTATTCTGAGTTGACTCACTGTTCTTTCTGAGGGAAGAATGTTTCCTATCAGTGTCCTCCTATGCCTTCTCCAGGCCTGTGTGCTCCTCTCAAAGAACACCATTCGTACACTCACCAAACAAAAATGCCCATGTACGTCAACAACCGAGAACTTGAAATGTCACAAGAGGCAAAATCAGTGCTGAGACCAGTCCCTTTCTCTTCTGCCATACCAAATTTCTCCTCTTCATCTTTGACCCCATAATGTTTTACCTATGACTTCGCAATTTTAGTCTACACTACTCTAAATTTCCTAAGTGCCAAGTATTCTTCACCTTGTCCAAACACTCCTTTCTTCCAAAAAAAGTGCAGTGCTCCCATGTGAAAAAGAACCTGCAGTATGCATCCACTCTACCACCCAAGCTCTTCAGGGACTCTTGATCACCCTCAAAGTCAAAATACACAAACCTTCAGAGGTGCAAATTCCCACCTGTTCCATAGATCAGGTCTACCTCCTACTATTCTCTGTTTCTGCAAGCTTACTCTCTGTCAGAGTCTCGGCAGCCAAACTCCAGTGTTTTGCTAAGGGTTTGTCTTAGCTTAAAGAACACAGGCTTTAAGTCAAACAACTCTGGACTCTGACTCCATTTCTGATGCTTCACTGTGTGGCAAGTTCCTCATTGTCTCAACCTCAGTATACCCATCTGGGAATAAAGATTGCCTATCTCACAGAGTTTTTGTGAGAGGAAGAAGAATGTATGTGTAGAATTTCTGGCATATAATAGGCATTCAATAAACAGCAGCTACTGTAGTTAGTATCAGTGAAAAAGTACTCCTTTTGTTTCCCCTGACTTCAAAAGAAAGGAGTCAGCTCAGGTCTGGAATGTGTCATTAATATATGTTATCTAGCCAAAAACATGTAGAAAGGTCCCTTTGAAAGGCAAGAACAAGGCTGGGTGCAGTGGCTCAAGTCTGTAATCCCAGCACTTTGGGAGGCCGAGGCAAGAAGATTGCCTGAGCCCAGGGATTCGAGACCAGCCTGAGCAACTTGGCGAGACTTTGTCTCTACAATAAATCAAGAAAAATTAGCCAGGCATGATGGCACATGTCTGTGGTTCCAGCTAACTGAAAGGCTGAGGTGGAAGAACTGCCTGAATCCAGCAGGTCAAGGTTGCTATGGTTGTCAGCATGCCACTGCACTCCAGCCTGGGCAACAGAGTGAGACTCCAACTCAAAAAAAAAGAAAAAAAGAAAAAAGAAAGCCAAGAACAATAAAGAGGGTAGATATTTATATGATTACAATCACAATGGAGAGACTGAAGTTAATTGCTCATGCCTGAATAATTTCTACCTAAAATTCAACCAATGCTGTAAACAGAAGTTTTTAAAAAGAACTCAATATTCGGCTGAGTGCTGTGGCTTGCAATTATAATTCCCAAACTTTGGGAGGCTGAAGCAGGAGGACTGCTTGAGTCAGGAGTTTGAAACCAGCCTAGGTAACACAGTGAGACTCCATGTCTACAATTTTTTTAAAATGTGGTGGCATGCAACTGGAGTCTCAGTTATGTGGGAGGCTGAGGCCAGGAGGATCACTTGAGCCCAGGAGTTTGAGGTCGCAATAAGCTATGATCACACCACTACACTCCAGCCTGAGTGACAGAGCGAGATCCTATCTCTAAAGAAACAAAAAAAAAGGAACTCAATATTTGATCTTTTTACCTCAGCAATCCTGATGCTTGACATTTCATTTGTCTAAAATGCACTCTACCAGGGACATTCCTACTCTTCCTTCTAGGCTCAGCTCAAGAAGCACATCTTTCCTGAAACCACCAGAGGAACTTGCTCCCATGATTCCCTATCTTTCCACTGTGACACATAACTGTCTTGCACTTATCTGTGTGTCTGCAGCCTTATTTTACAGCAAGTTCTATGAGGACACATGGTAAGCACTCAAAAGCAATTTATTCAATATTTTTTTAACTGAAATCCATTTGTCCATTCATTCAAGACATATTTACAGAATTACTATGTTCCTATGAGAATATACTATCAGAAACAGTACCAAGAGATGTATGTAAAAACTATCTGCACAGTGCATTTTTAATTTTCAGATAAGAAACCATGTGCCTACCATAGCTAACAAGGCACCTGGGCAGGAGATTCTTGTAAAACAGCCAAAATAGTGCCAAACGTGTAAGTAAAGTGAAACATCTGGACTTTCTAAGATAAAAGACATGGCGTTTTACTGTTGGACAATTTTATAGCACCTATTAAAAGATAACTCTTTCACATTTACGGAGTAGAACTCACCAATTATAATAAAATCAGCTGAAAATTAAAAAGTACTTTTGGGTTTAAAAAGTATTTTACATCTATTACTCTTTTTTGGTAACAAGAAAATCCCATGCCAGCACCACACCAGGTCTAACCAAAGTAGTTCTGGGGCACAGTAGTAAACAAAGCTCTAACACAACCTGATGGACACTGCAGAATTAACTCACTCTCTCTGACAAACTTTTACTATAAGTTTGGAATATACAAGGAATTCCTTCCTAAGATGGAAGATGTATTTTATCTGCAGGCCTGCTAAAGCGAAAAGGAGTTAACATTCTTTAAAAGAAAGAAAATTGGGACAAAAATTTTTGTCATGTTCAAAGATGAGGTTAAAAACACAAAAATTCTACCATCAAGAAGCAATTCCCTACGGTCTGACTGACTGCAGCCCTTCATCAGTTCTGTTCGTGGCTGGTGTGAGAGTTCTCTCTGTTCCAACAAAGTTTTTGCCACTGCTAAGCAAGTGATGAGTTCCTGTCCATCCAAAATAGCAAAATCTGAACTGAAGTGGTCCCAGGTTCATCAAAGTAGACAGAAAGAAGTTCCCAAGGCCTTATTCCCAGTAAAACACCGACCAAAATGAACAGCAAATGCCAATGTACAAGGAGAGACTGGCCACTGCTGTCCTGGATCCAAAAACCTACCACAGAGGTCCCTAACCAACCCACTGTTAAACCAGAAGCATAAACCAAAATCAGAATTTAGGCCAGGCACAGTGGATCATGCTTGTAATCTCAGCACTTTGGGAGGCTGAGGCAAGAGGATTGCCTGAGACCAGCCTGGGCAATATGGCAAGACCTCAACTCTACAATAAATCAAAAAATTAGCTGGGTATGGTGGCACATACCTGAGGTCCCAGCTATTTGGGAGGCTGAGGCAGGAAGACTGCCTGAGCCCAGCAGGTCAAGGCTGCGGTAGCCGTGATTGTGCTACTGCACTTCAGCCCAGGCGACAGAGTGAGATTCCAACTCAAAAAAATTTATTCTTTCCTACTTTCCCTACCAGTCTGGTTTTTTCTCTATTTACATGCCTCATCAATCTAGAGGGATACAAAAAAAAATCTGTCACTTTCATATTCTCTCACAAAACTTTTATAAAATAAGCAGTGAGAATATTAATATATAATAACCCATTATGAAGGTGAAGAAGTGAATTTTTCAAAATTAACACAAATTCACTCAATTTATTCACCCAAGCAGAATGGATATTACGTTTCCAACAGACTCCACGTAAACCCATTTCTACCATGCAATCTGGATCTAAGAGCTTTTACCGTCTTGTGGAATCAAATAAAATTTTACAAGTAAACTACAAGGCACTATTACAAACACGCCAACCCTCCCAAGTGAAAGGGAGACATCTAGCGGCAAAAGCTTAAAACTGGAGCTTTTTCTCACATCATTAGAAATCTTGAAGCCATTTAAGCCTTTTTAAAGTTCTTTCATTTAGCAACTATTCTATCCATAAGGTTTGTGAATTCAATTCATCAAGCAAAACACCGCTTATTTTAACCTACTGTCATCGAAAATGATAATATTCCCAAAATCCCAGGACACTCAAGTCAATCTCACTCATGCTCTTTCCTAAAATCTCTTCAATCTGTTTGTTCTGTTGGCAAAGTGGTACAGGCAAATGAGGGACATGGCTAGTGACAAGACTTAAATTTGTAAGGGGTAGAGACAGAGTTTGTGTATGTATTTACGTACGTATGTATGTATGTATTTGTCAGGTCTCACTGTGTTGCCCAGGCAGTGGCACGTGCAGTGGCACGATCACAGCTCACTGCACCCTTGATCGCCTAGGCTCAAGTGATCCTTCTGCCTCGGCCTCCTGAGTAGCTAGGATTACAGACATGTACCACTATGCCTGGTTAATTTTTTGTGATTTTTTTTTTTTTTTGGAAAGAGGAGGTCTCACCATGTTGCCCAGGCTAGTTTCAAACTCCTAGACTCAAGCAATCCTCCAGTTTTGGCCTCTCAAAATGCTGGGATTACAGGTATGAGCCACCACACCCAGTCAGACAGGGATACTATTAACTTGTATGGCAGAGCCCCAGAACAATCACATATATAGAATGCTCTAAGACCCTGAAAAGATTAAGGCAGACAAAACTATACTTAATTTGATGCAAAAACTGTCTCTCTCATAAAATGTTTACTGACTTGACTGCTCTGATTCAAAAGATCTCCAGCTCATCATTCCGAAACTATAACTAATTGAAATGCCCTCAGGGGAAATATAAAACTGGCTACTTAAGTGAAAGGCATCCCAGGAGAGTGGAGATGGTGTAAACTGAAGAATGCAGCCCCAGACTAAAGGTATTCATGTGTTTTTCTCCATCCCTAAGCTGATCAACTATCCACCCTCTTATGATGACGCCGGTCCATCCCCATTTGATATATTTTCCCTACAGATTTTCCAAACTTTCTCCCTTAATGCCTGATATCGAGGTGATACACATTAAGAAAAAGAAAAACAGTCAATGTATATATCTATAGAAGATGTCTGGAGAAATATATTCCTAGGAATTAGTAATAGCTATGTGAAGATAATGGGGCTATGTTTTTATTTTCTTCTTTTTATTATCATATTGATTTTCTAATAAGAAGAGGGAAAAATAACTCTTAATTTTAGAAATTTAGCATAAAAAGTCATGGCATACCCAACAGAGTTCTCAAAACTCTGAAAGTGGGAGTAAAAATAGCAGGACAGAGAGCTTGTATCTGAGTATCACATTAACCAGGGAGAAATACTTAAGTGGTTATGTGTCATCACTGGGCTATATTCAAATGTCATTCTATTCTTTTTTTTTTTGAGTCAATCTTGCTCTCTTGCCCAGGCTGGAGTGCAGTGGCATCATCATGGCCTACTGCAGCCTCAACCTGATGGGCTGAGGCGATCTTCCTGCCTCAGCCTTCCAAGTAGCTGGAACTATAGGCGTGTGTCACCACACCCAGCTAATTCTTTTATTTATTGTAGAGATGAGATCTTGTCATGTTGCTGAGGCTGGTCTCAAGCTCCTGGGCTCGGGCAATTCTCTTGCCTTGGTTTCCCAAAGTGCTGGGATGACAAACATGAGCCACCGTACCCAGCCCATTCTAGTCTTTTTCTTTTTTTTAGAATTGGAGTCTCACTCTGTCACCCAGGCTGGAGTGCAGTGGCACACTCCTGGCTTACTGCAGTCTCAACATGCTGGGCTGAGGTGATCCTTCTGCCTCTGCCTTCCAAGTAGCTAGAACTACAGGTACGAGATACCACGCCCAGCTAATTCTTTGATTTATTGTAGAGACATGGTCTCACCATGTTACCCAGGCTGGCCTCAAACCTGCGGGCTCAGGCAAACCTCTTGCCTCAGCCTCCCAAAGTGCTGGGATTATAGGCTTGAGCCACCGCACCTGGCCCTATTCTAGTCTCAAACTGGAAAAGACAATTACCAGCAGAATAAAAAATGCTGTATTTAATTAAATGAGACAGCTAAATTAGATTTTTGAAGCTCAGGCAATTTAAGCTAACTCCTAACATTTTCCCAAATTTCACAAAGCCTTACCATAAAGATCAGGTCCATGGGAAGTAAAGACATTATACAAAACAATGTTGAGTGGTGCAATCACCAACTTCCCATAATAGTAGCTGTCAATGACCACCACAGGCACCTAAAGCAGGACAGAAAACACAAGCAATTAGAAAGTTCTGCTCTGGAAAGAGTCTCTAGATGCTATTAGAATACATCTAAGAATTTTTTTTAAATGAACTCCTAATGTTCCCATTTTCACATCAAAGTTGCTCTTGTTACTTCAGAACAAAACAAGAAAAAAGAAAACTCACCAGAAAGAGTATTAGGGCCACCAGCGACCAATGAAAGAAACTCTTCCACTTGTGTTTCATGACTAGCAAATCAAAGGCAATGGGTAAACTAACAGAGAAACAGAGAGAGGAGTTAAATAAAATACAGAGACCGGTCAGATTCACACATACCTCATGCTGAACTGAGAACAAAATGTCTCTGCCAGTTACAGTGAGGGAAGCTGGTATGTGATAGGACCCATCAGAGCGCTATGCATCCCATGCATGTATAAGAAATACAGACATTGGCCAGGCTTGGTGGCTCAGGCTGTAACTCCAGCACTTTGGAAGGCCAAGACGAGTGGATTGCCTGAGCCCACAAGTTCGAGACCAGCCCAGGCAACTTTGGCAAGACCGCGTCTCTACAATAAATCAAAATTTGGCCAGGGGTGGTAGTGCACACCTGCAGTCCCAGCTACTTGGAAGGCTGAGGCAGAAGGATCGCTGGTGCCCAGCAGGTAGATGCCAGGGTGGCCATGAATGTGCCACTGCACTCCAGCCTGGGCAGCAAAGTGAGACTTTAACTCAAAAAAAAAATGAAAGAAAGAAAGAAATACAGACACTGAGCTGCCAGGATGAACTCCATGTTACACATATCTATGTGGAATCATAAGAAAATGTGCCCTATCGTCCTACATCCACCTTGCTAAATAAAAAATACTCATCTCTTCCCCCCTTCCACACTTTACTAGGATTTTAGTAATACAGTGATACTATAAACTTTGACTTCAATTCGGATATACTATTTTTTTCTTCCATTTACTTAAATTCCTCAAGCAAGTGACATATATGTGTTTCCCTCATTTCACTGAAAGCCCTGCATCAAACTAATAAGGCTGTGATCCAAGGTCCACTGGTACTCCCCTTGGCAAGACCCAATATCTCTTTGAAAGCTTCATCTTCCTTTGCTTTCTTTGTACTGGACACAAAACATCTGTTCCTCCTTCTTTAGATTCCCTGGGCTCCAATTCTTTTATGGTCTCTTCCCTAACGCTCCTTTCTTTGATTTGTTTATTTTTATTTTTATTTTTTTTTGAGTTTGAGTCTCACTCTGTCGCCCAGGCTGGAGTGCAGTGGCATGCTCACAGCTACCCCAGCATCAACCTGCTGGGCTCCGGCAATCCTTCCACCTCAGCCTTCCAAGTAGCCGGAACTACAAGTGCACGCTACCATGCATGGCTAATTTTTGATTTATTGTAAAGACGAGGTCTTGCTAAGTTGCCCTGGCTGGTCTCGAACCTGCGGGCTCAATCCACTCACCTCAGTCTCCCAAAGTCCTGGGATTACAGGCCCTGGTGTTCCTTCCTACATTGTTTTTTTCCTACTCCTTCACCATTGTCATATCTACCCCAAGTAACTACATTCATCACCTCAGTAGGTGCTTCCACTCTTGCTGCATGAACAATCACCTACGTTCCCATCCAGACTTTCAAATCTAGAACACCCCAGTCAAGGTCTTTACCCATGCTCTAGCCGCTCTCTCCCACACCAATCTATTTGCACAGAATCCAACCAAATGCCCATTACAGGCTCCATTCTCGCCCTCTCCATAAAATCTCTGCAGAACAAATTTCTCTCATCTTTGAATTCACATGGCACTCTCACCTCTATCATGTATCTGCCAATGTCTTATGCTGTTGTGGGACGTCTCTTCTGTGACGTGAACTTCCACACTGTATTATGTAAATTTTGCATTAACATTTTGTGGTTTCATTTTTTGTCCTCCCAACTACTTAAACTTTCATAGTACCTATATCTCTCCTTTGATAAGCCATCTTTTTTTTTTTTTTTTTGAGTTGGAGTCTCACTCTGTCACCTAAGCTGGAGTACAGTGGCACACTCATGGCCACCCCAGCGTCAACCTGCTTGTCTCCGGTGATCCTTCTGCTTCTGCCTTCCAAGTAGCTGGAACAACAGGTGTGCACTACCACACCTGCCTAATTTTTCTTTTATTATAGAGACAAGGTCTCGCCAAGTTGCCCGGACTGGTCTCAAACCTGTGGGCTCAGGCAATCCACTTGCCTTGGCCTCCCAAAGTGGTGGGATTGCAGGCTGAGCCACTAAGCCCAGCCAGCCATCATATTTTTGATAACTTGTTCAACGTCTGTCTTTCCTAGTAAAATGTTAGGTTCTCAAAGGGCAGGAACTATGGCTGTTTAATTTCTGTAATATCAGCAGTGCCCAGCACAAAGTATTCAATGAATGATGGTATGTTGCTAATTGACTGATTGTGATCCTGAAGTCAGTTATCTTGACTAAAGAAAAACAAATCAAAATGTGTCACCTTGAGGTATCTGGGGACTCAGTGAAATTCAATACAGACAGAATAGAGTGAAAGGGATGGAGGAATGGACAAAAGGAGACTGGAGAAGTACAAGTAGGGAGGAACACACAAGGCTTTGTGAGTTACCTTTGAGTTGGGATACTGTAGAGCAGGGGTTGGCAAACTTTTTATTTAAAGAAACTAACAGTATCTATTTTAGGCTTTGCAGGCCATATATGGACTCTGTTGCGTATCCTTCTCTGTGCATATATGTGTGTCATTTTGCTTTTTTTGAGTCGGAGTCTCACTCCATCACCCAGGTTGGAGTGCAGTGGTACGCTCACAGCCACCACAGCCTTGATCTGTTGGGTTCAGGCGATCTTTCTGCCTTAGTCTTCCAAGTAGCTGGAACTACAGGTGCACGCCACCACACCCAGTTAATTTTTCTTGATTTATTGTAGACAAGGTCTCACCAAGTTTCCCAGGCTGGTCTTGAACTCCTGAGCTTAAGCAATCCTCTCACCTCTGCCTTGTGTGTCATTTTTAAATAACCCTTGGCCAGGCTTGGTGGCTCAGCCTGTGATCCCAGCACTTTGGGAGACCAAGGCGAGTGGACTGCCTGAGCCTGCAGGTTTGAGACCCACCCAGGCAACTTGGTGAGATTTCGTCTCTACAATACATCAAAAGAAAAATTAGCTGGATGTGGTAGTGCATACCTGTAGTTTCAGCTACTTGGAAAGCTGAGGCGGAAGGATGGCCGGAGCCAGCAGGTTGAGGTTGCAGTGGCTGGGAGAGTGCCACTGCACTCCAGTCTGGGCAATAGAGTGAGACTCCAACTCAAAAAAAAAAAAAAAAATCAACCCTTTAAAAATATAAAAATTGGTCAGGCATGGTGGCTCACACCTGTAATCCCAGCACTTTGAGAGGCCAAGGTGGGAGGACTGCTTGAGCCCAGGAGTTTGAGATCAGCCTGGGCAACATAGCAAGACCTTGTCTTTATAAAAAATAAAAAAGTCCCAGCTACTTGGGAAGCTGAGGCAGGAAGATCATTTGACCCCAGGAGTTCAAGGCTGTGGTGAGCTGTGATTGGCCCACTGAACTCCAGCCTGGGCAACAGAGTGAGACTGATTCAAAAAAATAAAAATAAAAATAAAACTGTAGAAAGTTTTCTTAGTTTTCACTAGCTAGATTTGGCCCATGGGCCACAGTCAGCCAACTCTTTTGACACAAAGCAATAGAGAGCTATTATGGCATTTAAAAGAATGACAAAACCACATTTGCATTTTAGGAAGATAACTATAGTTTGAGTGTGGAGAGTAGATTTATAGGGGATAAGTCTAGAGAAGAGATCATTCTAAAGGCTGTGTTGTGAGCTAGGAGCACAGGGTGTGAAGAAAAGTGGTCAGATTCCAAAGATATTCAGCAGATACATTAATTAAGAGGATGTGGGAAAGAGAAAAGAGTCACATAATCTTCAGATTTCTGGCTCAGTATTGAGGAGATGGTTGTACCATTTACTGGAATAGAAACAGAGGTAAAGGAACAGATGTAGCAGGGAGATGAGTTCAGGAGCTAGCTAGCAGACAGCTAGGAATATATGAATGAAGCCAAAAGAAATGATTGGACTAGACAGTAAGATATGGAAATCACCAAGACAGTTGAGAGACATTAAATAGAAATAGAAAGTTCAGAAGAGGGCCTAAGATCAAATCTTGAGGAATATAATAATTTGAGGATGACTGGGCACAGTGTAGTACATCTTTAGTCCCAGCTACTTAGGAAGCTGAGGCAGGAGGTTTGCTCCTGAGGCAGGAGTTTGAGGCTACAGTGAGCTATGATCACAACACTGGCTTCCAGCCTGGGAAACAGAGCAAGATGCCACCTCCTAAAAAAAATTAAAATGTCAGTTCTAATTCTCTCAGTAATTCCCCTTCTAAAAATCTACCCCACAGACACATTTCCATGAGTATACAAAGATATCTGTTAAAAAATGGTCACTGAAACATTATCACAAAAAAATGAAAACCAAATGTCTACCAATAAGGCACCTGTTAAATAAATTATGGATAGCCGTATAATGCAATGCTAATTAATATAAAGAATAAAAGTAGCCGGGCTCGGTGGCTCAGCCTGTAATCCCGCGCCTTTGGGAGGCTGAGGTGAGTGGATTGCCTGAGCCCGCGGGTTCGAGACCAGCCCGGGCAACTTGGTGTGATCTTGTCTCTACAATAAATAAAAAATTAGCAGGGCATGGTAGTGTGCGCCTGTAATGCTGGCTACTTGGAAGGCTGAGGTGGAACTCTACTGCACTCCAGCCTGGGTGATGGAGTGAGACTCCAACTCAAAAAAAAAAAAAAAAATGTAGGTATGTATGTATATGTGTATACATTTACACACAAGAATAATTTCTGGAAAGATATATTCAAAACTATTAGCAGTGACCAACTTTGAGGATTGGGCTTGCAAAGAAGAAAATCAGGAATTCTTTTTACCTCATACAATCTGGTACCTTTTTTAAGTAATAAAGATATAATACTTCTATAGTAACTCTAACATTAAATGAAAATATTTTTCTAAATTACTAGCGGTACAGGGAAGAAGTTAAGGCAGTATAAACTAGAATAGAAGTGATGGGAACAAAGGGTACAAAAGGAACTTAGAGAAAAAAGCTATTGGGGGCAAGAAAAAAAGGACTGCAAAAAATTCAGATTTCAAGCCTGGGTGATTAGACAAAGGCACAGCACGGGCTGTGGAAAGACATCAGTTACAGAGTGAGAAAGCAGGCAGCATCTTAACGTCAAATTAACCCAACTCTGGGAGTTACTTTCTCATTTATAAAGTACCAGTAATTGTATTTCTCTTGCAGAGTGTTGTTGTAAGGTTTTGGGGAAAAGTTTATAAAGGATTTAGTAATGCTTAATATATAGCAAATGCTTAATAGTCATTATTCTTATTAGAATTAATAATAATAGGCCTGGCGTGATAGCTCACGCCTATAATCCCAGCACTTTGGGAGGCCAAGGTAGGAGGCTGAGGAGGAAGGATCATCTGAGCCCAGGAGGTTGAGGTTGTGGTGAACTGTGATTGTGCCACGGCACTCCAGCCTAGGTAACAGAGTGAGACGCAAGACTGAAATACTATTAATAATAATAATAATCAGAAGGAGAAAGAAAAGGAAAAGCAGCAGCAGCAACTCTAAGAGAAATATTCTTCCATTTTCCAGAATCTTTATAGGCCCAACTGATTCCTATAACTTTAGATGCTACCCAGACAACATGGAGCTAATCCAACATTAAAATTTACTATATGCCCAGTGATACTTGAGAGAGGAACTGTGTTAGTTTCTTACCCAAGAGCTGCACTGAAGGGCCAGCCTAAGATAGCCCCAGCTGCTACTCCCAGCACAGCAATGGAAGTTTTGTCCATATACCATCCAGTCATGGCTACCAATGTAGTGTACATACAGAAGCTACTAGGAAGGAATGCTGCAACAGTAAAGAAATGAAAAAAGGAAAGAGGACAAGAGTTTTAGATTTATTAGGTATCATTTATTAAAAATGTACCTACCTTGCAAAATGTCAATAACTAGCAACATACTTTTGGCATATTAGAAATTAGCAGTAAAGTGATACTCCCTTAAAAAAATGAAGTTCAATTATTTTCTTATTTTACAATAAAGATATAATACTTCTATAATAACCTAACACCAAAAACTTGTTTTTCCAGGTGTGGTGACTCACACCTGTAATCCCAGCACTTTGAGAGGTGGAGGCGAGAGGATTGCCTGAGCCCAGGGGTTCAAGACCACCCTGAGCAACTTAGCAAGACCTTTTCTCTACAATAAATCAAAAAATTAGCCAGGTATGGTGGTGTACACCTACAGTTCCAGCTACTTGGAAGGTTGAGGTAGAAGGATTGCCTGAGCCAAGCAGATCAAGGCTGCAATAGCCATTGAGTGTGTCACTGCACTCTAGCCTGAGTGACAGAGTGAGACACTGACTCAAACAAGCAGACAAAAACAAAAAGCTCCTGTTTTTTTAGGTATCAATATATGGACTAGTTATACAATACTAATCATGCCACTTCTCTCCCGGGCTTTACCACACATACAAAATCTACAGAATTCTAAGTTCCCCAGAAACACTCACAGGTAATATTTCTAGGCAGGAGATATACTTCAAAAGACTTAGCACCATCGCTGATAATTTCTTTCTGTAGAAGGTTATCTTCTGATGGTCTTCTAAGACTGTCCTGGTCCCAACCTGTACTCCATGGAAATTCTAGGAAACCTCCTCAAGGGCCAGATATTGGATGGCAGCACGGCTTTGCATCCTGCATCTACTGACATAGATACTCTAGCCTTTACATAGCACCCTAATTATTTCCATCTACCACAATCTTGTTGTTGTATACAGCAGAGGACTGAGCACATTCAGGGTCTCTGCAACAATAACAACTGAGCTAAGTGTTTTCTTTTTTTTTTTTGAGTTGGAGTCTTACTCTGTCACCCAATAACTGCACAAAAATGCAGGCTGGCCTCTCCAGCTGCAGAAAGTCTGCTTCACTAAGGAAGAACAATCAGTATTAGCTCCAAAAGAACCACTATTAGTAGGCAGTGAGGTTTTAAAAACTCAGTTTTCAGAGACTCTGTATCAAAGAATGACTTTAACTTACCTGTGCCTCAACTGCGATTATAAAACTAAATAAGGACACTCCCAGGAATCTCCCACATTTAAAGACCAATTTTAGGAGTAGCAAAGTTACTAAAAAAAAAATTTGACGTACTGATAAATATTAAATAATATTGATGGCATCCAAAGCTGTCAATTCCAGTTGCCAATGTAGGAGACAAAGGGAACAGAAGAATGAGATCTCTGACAGCTCAGAGGGCAGGGCACAAATGCCTTTTAAGACAGTGGCTCTCAAAGTCACTCCAGGGTAAAGCCCTGATGTCTCTACAGAATGCCAAATTTATATATATTCAACGAGGGAAAAGTAAATACATAACTGTGTGCTAGATATTATTTTTCGCCGGGCTCGATGGCTCAGCCTGTAATCCTGCGCCTTTGGGAGGCTGAGGTGAGTGGATTGCCTGAGTCCGCAGGTTCGAGACCCGCCTGGGCAGCGAGACCTCATCTCTACAATAAATCAAAAAATCAGCCAGGTGTGGTAGCGCGTGCCTGTAATTCCGGCTACTTGGAAGGCTGAGGCGGAAGGATCACCGGAGCCCAGCAGGTCGAGGCTGCGGTAGCCGGGAGCAGCCACTGCACTCCAGTCTGGGCGACTGAGTGAGACTCCAACTCCAAAAAAATAAATAAATAAATAAATATTATTTTTCATATATATTCAGTGTATGCACTTGAGCCTGGTACACAAAAGCAGAAACTAAAATTGAGACAATTAAATCCAGTACCTTAATTTTTCTAGAAAATTGGAAACACACTAGTTTTTGGCAGAAGACTACCTTGGCTCAGCTCATAGAACACAAATGTTCAATGGCAGCACAATTTGAAAGCCACCACTCTAGATGAAGATTTTATTCTATATTTCTAGAAGCTTATTGTACATAAAGTCCAACAGAAGACACACACAGAATACATCTCAAATAACAGGCAGAAAACAGATCATCAAGAATAGAGTTTTTAGGCACAAAGAGCATCCTTAAACAAAGTAACAGAATTATGTTCCTTGCCCTAATGGCCAAGGAAGGAAGTGAGTGGTTGGTCCAAGAAGATACTAGAAAGCACCCTGGTGAGACAGCTCTACCACTTGTACATTTTGACTTTTAGTAAGTCATTTCACTTTTCAAGTTTCAATGTTCTCTCTTACAAAAATGAGAAAATATTTGTCTTACTTAGATTGTAGGCTTATTGTAAAACTCAATCAAGATAATGCAGATAACAGTGGTCTGCAAATCACTGACATGCTATATAATATAACCTACAAATATAACCTACATCTGGACAAGTGCTTCTTATCAATACAACTATGAACTCTTTGTGAACCTGCCATCCCCTCACCTGCCCTTTTACTTACCTGATGATGAGCAAAACATGCCGGTGCTGAGAACCAAGAAGGCTAGCATCATTCGACTCACATGCAGCCCAAACTTCTTGCATACAGCCCTAGGAGAAAAGCAAAGACTATCAGCATAGCAAATATTAGGTACAGATATTTCAAATCAAAGGAAAAAAACATTCCTGCATCACAGATAACACTGAAGATCTAAAGTTAAGTAGAGAACTATCTCAACAGTTTTGCTAGCAATTTAGCATGCATTAGAAACTCAAACATTCTTATTCCTGACACAGAAGAGAAGCCTCCTACCTAAGAGGGCACGTATACTTTACATGCTAAGATTATGTCTATTGACAAGAAAACAGCATAATGTAGTAAAAAATAATAGGCCTTAGATTCAGATGGGCATAGGTTCATTCTGCTCTGCCCCTTACTAGCAGTGGAACTGTTACCTGTCAGATTCCTCATCTGTAAAATGAGGATAAAAAATACCTACTTTGTAAGGTTTCTGTGAGGAAAATGCATGCTTTAGATGAGTGCCTTGCACAGTTGCTCAATAAATGGTAAATGTCAGGAAAAAAAGACTAGGAGGCACACAAAAATGTTATTAAATGGTTATCTAAGTCAGTTTTTCTCAAATTTAAGCAATTACATACCTCCTTCTACTTCCTTCTTGTAGGTTCTTTTTGACCCCCCAAATCAACTATTTTTAGATATTATTACTTCATTTAGTTAATACTTGTTCGGACATATCCATGTGTTAACTATTTCCTTGTTCAGATTCCTTACTGCATCCCAGATCTCCTTTCTGAAATAATTTAGCGTCTTCCTAAATATATCTTTTTTTTTTTTTTTTGAGTTGGAGTCTCACTCTGTCGCCCAGACTGGAGTGCAGTGGCCGCTCCCGGCCACCGCAGCCTTGGCCTGCTGGGCTCCAGCGATCCTTCTACCTCAGCATTCCAAGTAGCCGGAATTACAGGCATGCGCTACCACGCCCGGTTGATTTTTTGATTTATTGTAGAGATGAGGTCTCGCTGCCCAGGCGAGTCTCGAACCCACGGGCTCAGGCAATCCACTCACCTCAGCCTCCCGAAGGCGCGGGATTACAGACTGAGCCTCCAAGTCCGGCTTCCTAAATATATCTTTTAGACATTCCTTTAGTGAGACTCTGTCAGTGGTAAACTGTTTTCTGGTTGGCTGGTAGGTTGATTTCTCACTCTCTTCTTTTTTTTAAATGAAAAGTCTGTATTTAGTCCTTGGGCTTAAAAGATGGCTTAACTGAGTATAAAATTTTTGGATGATGGTTAATATTTTTCTCCCAGCACTTTGAAGATAATAATTCTTTTTTTTTTTGTCTTCTGGCTCTTGAGAAGTCTTCTGACAGTCTAACAAACATTCCTTTGTAGGTATTCTATTAGTTCTCTGTCAACTTTTAAGATCTTTTTCTTTGTCGCTGACGTTTTGTTTTGCATTTTTGAGTTGGAGTCTCTCATTTTGTCGCCCAGACTGGAGTGCAGTGGCATGCTCATGGCCACTGCAGCCTCGACCTGCTGGGCTCAGGCGATCCCTTCCACCTCAGCCTTCCAAGTAGCCGGAACTACAGGCACGTGCCACCATGCCCGGCTAATTTTTTGATTTATTGCAGAGATGAAGTCTCATCAAGTTGCCCAAGCTGGTCTCAAACCCGTGGGCTCAAGCAATCCTCTCACTTCAGCCTCCCAAAGCACTGGGATTTTAGGTGTGAGCCACCACACTCAGCCTGTCCCTGGTGTTTTACACAGTTTCACTACATCCATTTCTTTTTATTTATCTAGCTTGGGATATGTCAGACTTACTAAATCTATGAATCAGCATTTTTTCCATCAAGTCTGGAAAATTCTCAGCTATTACATCCCTGAATATTGCCTCTCCCCATTTTACTATCTCCTTCTATAATCTGATCAGATGTATATCAGATCTTTCAACTCAACCGTACCCATTTCTAAATCTCTCCCAAATTTTCTGGTATCTCTGGACTGCATTCTGAGTAATTTCTTAAAAATTAGTCTTCCAGCTTACTAGTTTATTTGTTAGCAGTGTTTACTCTGCTGTTTAAACTATGTGTTGAGTTGTAAATATCAATATTATATAAATATGGCTATTATATAAATATTATACATTATGTGATTTTTATAAGTTCTGATTCTTTTTCAAATTTACCTGGACGTTTTTGCAGTCTCTTATTTCTTGTTCATGTTCTCAGTTCTCTCTTTTACTTCCTTAAGGCTATTAAATATATTTATTTTAATAATCCCTAATAAATGAAAATTCTCAGGTCAACTTTCTATTGATTGTTATTTCTGCTGGCTCTCACTAATAATGTCTTGCTCCCTTCTGTGCTTTATGATGTATTTTTATAATAACTTGTTACTCACTAGAACTTTATCTCTGGTAGTTTTTTGACACCTGGGTTAGGGATCCATTTATCTAGAGAAATTTTTGTCAGATGCTGTGGGTACCACCACCCAGAACAATTTAAAATAAATTATTTTCTTGGGGCTTGGGGACCCATGGGGGTGATTTGAATTCATGCCCAAGCCCATGTGAAGACAAACTCATGGTTACAATCCTCAAAGGTAGATCTAGCTCCGTTTTTGTTTGTTTGTTTTTTCCCTATGCTTTACTCAGAGTCAAGGTCAAAGATTTTTTTTTTTTAATTTGATATTTTACCTGTGGGAAGACTTTTAATAATGATCATTAAGCATAAATTTTTTTTCCCCTTATACAGGGTCTTGCTCTGTTACTAGGCTGGAGTTCAGAGGCACAATCATGATTCACTGCAGCACTGACTTCCTGGGCTCAAGCAATCCTCCTGCCTCAACCTCCCAAGCAGCTAGGACTACAGGCATGCATTACCACACCCAGATAATTTTTTAATTTTTTGTAGAGACAGGGACTTACTATGTTGCCCAGGCTAGTCTCAAATTCCTGGGTTCAAGTGAGCCTCCTGCCTCAACCTCCCAAAGTGCTGGAATTATAGGCATGAGTCACTGCACCTGGTCCAAATATCTCTTAATGCATTAGTAAACTATTATTAAAATAAGATGTTTGGCTGAGCATGGTGGCTTGCACCTGTAATTCCAGCAACTTGGGAAGCCAAGGCAATTGGATTGTTTTGAGTCCAGGAGTTCAAGACCAGCCTGGACAACACAGCAAGACCCCAAATCTACAGAAAGTTTTTTAAAAAATTAGCCAGGCATGGTGGCATGCACCTGTAGTACTAGCTACTCAGGAGGCTGAGGAGGAAGGATTGCCTGAGCCCAAGAGGTTAAGCCTGTGGTGAGCAGTAATTATACCACTGTACTCCAGCCTGGGCGACACAATGAGACTCTGACTCAAAAGATAAATAAATAAATAAGACATTTTTTTAGATGTCATGTAAAAAAAGTTGGCTATTTTTATTATTGGAACACTTAAATGCTTAATAGTTCCACTAATATTAAATCAACCAAAAGCCATTTTGTGAAAGAGAATGTATTGGGTGCAAATAAGGGCAGCAAGTCCCACATTGGAACTAGTTTATCAGCTAAGTTCTAGGGGAAAAGTAAATCATGATACTGTATCTTAGGACCAAAGGTAAGGTTTTACCAAATCCTACCAAGTAAAGACCAGTGATATGTCTTAACAGAAGTAAAACTAATGATACATTTATGAAGGATATGGCATTTACAAACCCCAGGAAAGAAAAAGATAATTAGAAGAACAATATTTCTCTGTAACTGTTTGTTTCAAACAAGAAGTCACGCTTTAGATATAACATCAGAAGCTAGAAAGAAAATGTCTTCTATTTCCAATCACTGTCTAGACTATAAGGATAGATAATCTATGCTACATTGGTCTTCCTCATAATGATTTTCAAGCAAAGCTTTTATACTCACTTGTAAAAGTAAAGCTCACAAATACAGCTCACAAAAGCCAGGAGACATCGCACAAAGTAAAAGACAAGAATCTGAAAGAAACCCAGAACATGAAAACAGAAGTCACAGATATGAGCTAGAAAAACACATCAAGATGAAACTACTCTTATTTGCTGGCAGTAATACTGTAAATTAGTATAAACCTTTTGAAAAATAATATATATCAAGAACCATACCAATTTTCACGTATCTGGATTCAGTATCACTCCAGGAGGTAGAACTGGAGGAAGGGGGTACATCTCATTTACGAAAATAGTAACTGGAATGTTATTAATTTAGTAAAAACTGTTTTAAAAACTACAAAATGTCCAATTACAGAAAAATTGTTAAATAAAGTATGCTATCTCTATTTCATGGACAAATAAACAGATACTATAATTTAGGTTACAAAGATAGTGAAAAACTTCTTTCAGTATAATGTTCATTCACTCAACAAGATCTTCTTAAACAACCATAATATATTAGGTACTGATTATTACATAATACTAAGTGAAAATGTATAATACAATATTATCTACACATCAGAGTCACAGCTATCTAATCTCTATGCATGTGAAAAGACTGGGAAAAAAATAGAATAAAATGGTAAGAGTATCTATAGCAGACTGGCAGAATTTAGGTGAGTAATTTTCCTATCTTTCAAATCTCTATAATGTATTTTTATTAATTTTATAATTAAGAACATCAATTTGAAAAATAATAGGGGTTATATTGAATAGCTTTTTATACCACAGAACACTATGTTTAAGAAAACTGAATTCCTCAAAATATAAACATTACTTAAGTACACAGTAGAATTAATGTAAGCATATATAACTTGGAAATTCTTTCCATTTTCATTACTATATACAAAAAATTCAAAAAAGGTTGAGTAAAGTGATCTAGTAAATGCCCATATTCATTCATTAATTCAGCAAAAACAAACTGAAAACCTACTATACACTGGGCACTATTCTAGATGCTATTAGAAATATAGATAATTTTTGTACAAGGTGTCACCACTTAATGACTCCTCATTTAATACAAGGGAATACAAAGACACATTTAAAAAGTTAAAAATCAACACAAATTAATATAAGATTTGTATTTAGGAGTAGGGCAACAATGCCATCATTCCTACTAATATTCGACATAGTAACTGGAAGTCCTAGTAGGTACAAAAAAGACACAAAAAAGAAATGAGGTATAAGGCATGAACTGGAAGAAACTAAATTTGATATACAAAGATGAAAGAGAACGCAAGAGATTCACCTAACCAGTGACACTAATAAGGAAATTCAGCAAGATAGTCAGTGTTAAGATCAAAATACAAAAATCAATTATGTTCCTCCATACCAGCAATATTCATCTAAAAAAAAACAGAAAACAAGATGCCATTTACAATAACAACAAAAAGTACAAAGAATCTAGGCATTAACCTATCAAAGACTACATAAGACTGAAACTGGGCGGAGCACAGTGGCTCAAGTCTGTAATCCCAGCACTTTAGGAGGCAGAGGTGAGAGGACTGCCTGAGCCCAGGGGTCCGAGATCAGCCTGGGCAACATGGTGAGACCTTGTCTCTACAATAAATCAAAAAATTAGCCGGGTGTGGTGGTGCGTGCCTGTAGTTCCAGTTACTTGGAAGGCTGAGGTGGAAGGATCGCTGAAGCCCAGTAGGTTGAGGCTGTGGTGACTATGAGGGTGCTACTGCACTCCAGCCTAGGCGACAGAATGAGACTCCAACATTAAAAAAAAAAAAAATTAAAAGTGATACTTTTTAAAATTTTATTAAAAGACACAGAAAATCTGGCCAGGTGTGGTGGCTCACACCTGAAATCCCAGCACTTTGGAAGTCCAAGGCGGGAGGACTGCTTGAGCCTAGGAGTTTGAGACCAGCCTGGGCAACATGGTGAGATCTTATCCCTTATCTCTACAACAAATAAAAAAATTAGCTGGGCATGGTGGCATATTCCTGTAGTCCCACCTAGTTAGGATGCTGAGGCAGGAGGATCACTTGAGCCCAGGAAGCTGAGGCTGCAGTGAGCCATGATCATCCCACTGCACTTCAGCCTGGGTAACAGAATTAAGACCCTGACTCAAAAAAAAAGACAAAGAAGATCTGACTAAATTAATAAATATACTATTTTAGGGGCAGAATGACTTAACATTGTAAAAGGATTCTCAAAATAATACGTAAATTCAACTCCAATCAAAACCTAGCAGCATTTGGGTGAAGGGCAAATGGATTCTAAAATAATTTTTAAATACAAATTTTAAAAAGGATAAAGTGAGAAATTCATCCACCAGATACTAATAGACATTACAAAGACATAATAAAAACAATATGGTACTGACAAACTGGCTAATGACAAAAAATAAAGACAGAAACAGATCCATATACATATAGGAATGAGGTTTATGATAGAGATGATATCATAAATCAAAAGGAAAAAGATTATTTGGCAGATGGTACTAGAAAACCAGCTTACCACATAACAAAAAATAAAGTTGGATTGTTCCACAATCTATAAAAACAAACTTTAAATGATTAAAGCCTTACATGTGAAAGGTAAAATTAAAAATTGAAGAAAAATACAGAACATCTCTGGAGTGAAGAATTTTTTTTTCTTTCTCTGACTGCAGTGAGCATCAGAAGGAAGGATTTCTTTTTAAAAGACCCAAAACCTACCAAACATAAGAAAAAACTGATTGGTGTAACTATATTAAAATTAAAGATTTCCCTTCTACCAAGCACCACAGACAAAGTCAACAGAGAGGTGACAGTCAGACAAGGAGAAAAGAGTTGCAATGTCTAAAATCTGCAAAGGTTACTTCTGAGAACTCCAATCAGGAGAAAATAATAGAAAACCCAACAGAAAAACGAACAAAGGTTATTAAGAGGTAACTCACAAAAAGGGAAATCTGAAAGACTAATAAATACATGAAGAAATTCTCTACCTCACTAGTAATCAGAGAAATTCAATTAAAATGAGAAGCATCCCACGTACATGAGAAAGGCAGAAATATCAAGTGCTCAGGAGATGTGAGGAAAATGGAGCCTGCAGTATTGCTGCAGGAATCACAGTTGTACAGCTATCCAAGAGTGACCTGACAGAACTCAGTGAAATTAAGTAAGCCTATGAGTCCATATATGGGATTCCATACCTGAGTGCATACTTCAGAGAAATTAAAACACAGATCCAGCGGGGCTTGGCGGTTCAGCCTGTAATCCCAGCAATTTGGGAGGCCAAGGTGAGTGGATTGCCTGAGCCTACAGGTTTGAGAACAGCCTAGGCAACTTAGCAAGACCTCCCCTCTACAATAAATTAGCTGGGCGCACACACCTATAGTTCCGGTTACTTGGAAGGCTGAGGTGAAAGGATTGCCAGAGTCAAGCAGGCTGACGCCGGGGTGGCTGTGAGCATGTCACTGTACTCTAGCCTGAGCAAAAGAGTGAAACTCCAACTCAAAAAAAAAAGAAAAAAAAAAAACACAGATCTATAAAGAGACACGACAAAGGTGCTCTCACTTGGGATTGCAAGCGTTTGGAAAGGCAGCCATCACAGCAGTATCAATTATTACCATATTGTCTCTCAAAACCAGCCACCCTTCTTTACTCAGCATTATGATGCTAGAGCTGGGACGCTACAAGCTACAATTCCTTTTTGCCAAGTGGCCCCCTGTTGGCTCTCACAAGCAGAACTAAAAGGAAAAAGGAGATTGAAAGTAAGAATAACAGCCAGGCTCAGTGGCTCAATCTGTAATCCCAGCACTTTGGGAGACCGAGGCGAGTGGACTACCTGAGCCCACAGGTTCAAGGCCAGCCCGGGCAACTTGGCAAGACCTCATCTCTACAATAAAATTAAAAATTAGCCGAACATGGTAGCATGCGCCTGCAGTTCCAGCTACTTGGAAGACTGAGACCGAAGGATTGCTGGAGCCCAGCAGGTTGACGCTGGCGTGGCTGTGAATGTGCCACTGTACTCCAACCTGGGTGACAGAGTGAGACTCCAACTCAAAAAAAAAAAAAGGAAAGTAAGAATAAAAAAGAAAATCTTCCCTAGAGGATTAGTGATGTAAGAGGAAGAATTCTGTCAACATGGCAGATTTGAAGTGGTAATAGATCGTCAAGTGAAAATAAAAACCATATGCACTGCATATTGTTAGTTCTGTACTAAGTCCTTCAACCTATATTGTCTTTTCTCTGACAAGTTAAAAAAAAAAAAAAAGCCAGAAATGAGATGGTAGGCAGGGAAGGAAAGGACAATGGTCTATCACTTTGTACAGGTGCTACCTTTTTAATCACTCTAAAATGCAAATACAATGTTTCTCTTCTGTCTAAAATCTTTCAGTGGTTTCATATAACTCACTTGGAGAAAAAACAAAAAACAGTCTAATTCCTCAATAGATCCTGCCAGATCCTGTATAAATCTGGCCTCTTCCTCTCAGTCCCATCTACCCCACTCCAACACTCCCTCTCTCTCTTAAGCATCAAACTTACTTGCTGGCTTTCTTCCCAGCTTCAGGGACATTGGTCTAGAAGACCATTCCCAACTTCCTCCCTCAACCCCATTCTTTTCGTAACTAGACAACTACTATTTATCCTTTAGTTCTCTAATTAGGGACTTCTGCTTAAAGGAAGACTTTCCCCCATTCCTCCTGCTAAGTAAACCAAAACCTCTGGACACCATATTTAAAACAAACCTAAGAAGACTTTGAAAGGTGGGGAGAGGAAGGCAGACTGGATACAGACTTTAAGACATGAGGAATAACACAATGGTAAATTCCACGGGGAGGTTTCTTTTTGCCTTACACATCCAGACATGAAGTTAAAGAAGCAGGCAACAGAAATGACAGATGGGTACAGACAAAAACACCCCACCACAGCCTGCTCTCTCTAGCCAAAGGACCAAAAAAGGGCTAGCCTGGCAGAACAAAAAAAACTCTCTCTCTTTTTTTTTAATGATCCAGAGATCTTTTATTTTTGACACCTATTAAGTCATGAATTCATAGGGAATAGGTTTCAGAAGCTCAGTTTCCTTTCCGTTGGTTCTCACAAAGTATGCTTCTCTGGATGGAGCAGGCTGGCGCTTTAGCTGAACCCATGTGCCTTCTCCTTGGCTTCCTTCTTTTTCTGGTCATTTTCCTTCACGCATCTCAGGAAGCTATCTCGACTATTTGAGTGCTTAATATGCTCAATACGCACATTGATTCTCTTGGCAAGAATCTTGCCCTTGACTTGTTTGTTAACAACGCCAACAGCATGCTGGGTTGCCATGGACAGCATCCTATCTTGCCATGGTGACATTTGTGGGGCATTCCTTTTTGAACAATACCCATTCCCTTGATGTCTACAATATCACCTTTGTTGTAGATTCGCATATATGTAGCCAAAGGAACAACCCCAGGTTTTCTGAAACAGCCCGGAGAACAGGTACCACATGCCTCTCCTCTTTCCCTTTGTGTTCGTCATTTTGGAGAATTCCTGGAAGATGGCTGTTCCGGCCCAAAATTCTTATTTTATTTTTATTTTTTTCAGTCGGGTCTCCCTCTGTTACCCAGGCTGGAGTGCAGTAGATGCTCATAACCACCACAGCCTCAACCTACTGGGCTCAGGTGATCTTTCCGCCTCAGCCTTCCAAGTAGCTGAACTACAGGCATGCACCACCATGCCTGGCTAATCTTCCTTGATTTATTGTAGAGACGAGATTTTGCCAAGTTGCCCAGGCTGGTCTCAAACCCCTAGGATCAGGAAATCCTCTTGCCTTAGCCTCCCAAAGTGCTGGGATTACAGGCATGAGCCACCGCTCCCGGCCAAAAAAACTTTTAGACAATAACTACTTTACTCCAATCAAATACCCTGGAAAAAATCTGCAGCCTACTCCCACCTAGGCATCAAAGGTCCAATAGGAAGCCAGGACTGTCATCCTTGCTGGTAGTAGTGAGCCTCACCAGACCATGGTGTCAGTGATAACCACTAGGGGAGCCTGGACTTGCACCCCCATCCCCAATCTATCAGTAACAAGGTACCCCTGCCCTCTATGCTAGGGTGGTATCAGTGGAGGCCTAAGGAACTAAAGTTCTACTTCCACTTGCCACTAACAAGGTAGAGACCTCCCCCACCCCTAGCCTCTTTCTCTTGCTGGAGCAGCCTTAGAAGAAGCTGGCTAAAACAAAAGGTGTAAATAATATACAAGGAACAGAGTGGTACCAGAAAAATATGCTGAGCCCATGAACAGATCAGAGTCTCAACATGTCCAGCTTTCAACTGAAAATTACTTGTCATACCAAGAACCAGGAAGATCTCAAAATGAATGAAAAAGTCAATCAATAGATTTCAACACCAAGACAACAGAGATGTTAGAATTATCTAGCAAAATTTAAAGAGCCATTATAAAAACATTTCAATTACCAATTAAGAACATGCTTGGAACAAATGAAAATGTAGAAAGTCTTAGTAAAAAAACAGAAGATATAAAGAAAAACTAAATGGAAATTTTAGAACTGAAAAAATACAAGAATGAAAATAAAAAGTCAATGGATAGGCTACACACTGGAATGGAGGAGACAGAGAAAAGAACCAGTCAATGGGAAGACAGAATAGAAATTATGCAGAGAGAAAACAGATTGAAAAAAAAAAGAACAGAGCCTCAAAGACCTGTGGGATTAATAATATAAGATTTGGCATTCATGTTATCAAAGTTTCAGAAGAAAAGGAGAAACAGGATAGGGCTGAAAAAAATACCCAAAAAATAACAGCTAAAAACTTCCCAAATTTGGCAAAAGACATAAGCCAAGAATACACAAGATTCAAGAAGCTGAACAGGATAAGTCCTAGGAAATCCACACCAAGATATATCACTTTCAAATTTCTGAAAACTAATCAGGTTAGATCCCCATTAACACCTAATTATTTCTCAGCACTCTGCTTAGTTCAGGGCCTCCTAATACACTAGCTATTCCACTGCACACTGTACTTTTCCTTTGTAACACCATTATCTAGAATGGCTTGTTCAATGTTCATTTTCCCCGCTAAAGTTCCATAAAGTCAGGGACTTGGTCATTGTTAAAGCCACAGCACTTAACATAGTTTCTGGCAAATAAAAGTTTCCCCATTAATATCTGTTGAATAATCAATGAATATATGATTCTTCTTTTTAAAAAGTCCACTTTTAACTAACAATCTATTTTGTAGTTAAAACTATTCCAGAGACTCACCTCTTGATCAGCCTGTCCTTACCTTATTAGTTTGTAGAATTCTTGCATGAAATGCAGCTGGCCAGGCATGAAGCAATAGGTAAGCATAGGAGCGAATGGCATATACTGGGGAATATTCCCAAGTCTGAAACCCCTCCCCATAGATGAGGTAGTGTGTCTAAAAGTACAAAACAGATGGGTTCAAGGTCATCTGATGGCAAAAAATCCCTGCAGGTAAAGTTTTTGAGTAGAAATATTAAAGAGACAAAGACACACAAAAATGCTGACATTTTCAACAAGATTTGCAATTGATAAAAAAGAACCAAAATGACTATTAAAATACCAAGAAATTATAAATTTTACAAGATTGTGGTCTGGTCAACACTGCAAGCTTGAATTTCATCCCCTGCTTAATTTTTTAAAATAGTCTTTAACCAAAACATAAAAACTCTAAATCATATATTCTCCCTAAACTACCTTTACTAAGTATTCTTTCTTCATTTCTGGACACAAAATATAATTAGAAAATTTTACCTCTGAATTTTCTATAGTAGAAGTCAACATATACATCAAGAAATAGCAGTATAAGCATACTATTTATAACACTGTTTACTTTGGTAAGCAGAAGAAATAAAGTTAAAAATGGTTGCCTCTGGAGAGTAGGATTTGGATGTGAGAAGAGGGATAGGAGCTGTTTTTCCTTTAAGTTTGAAAACCATCTCCAAGTATTATTTTGATTTAAAAAAATCTTTCACACCGCATCAACGAGGGTAGCTGCATAATAAACATTTGTATATCTAACCCTGAATTGTACCCCATATCTTTAAAATAAAAAATTTTAAAGTTAAAAAAAAGTAAGAAAATTCCAAATTGCAACTTAAGTAAACCAGCTACATTTCCTGCAGCCTTCAGTAGACATCATCAGCTTAGAATACAAAAGTGAAAATACAGTTATTTTACTAGTAGTCACACTCATATATTGTCACTTTATTTGTAATAAGTCCCAAGCAGCAAAATCAAGACCAAAAAAAGAAAACTAAAGAAATCACCTACTGGCTCCCAGTAGTTGAATGTTTCATCACAGTCAGAGATGTTGCTCAGAAGAGCAGCACATAACCTTGCTGAAAGCAGACACTTGAAAGCAGTAGATCCTTCGGGTGCCCAGACTTGACCTGCTTTGTTCCCAGATAACCTGTTCAGAAGCAAAAAAGTGTGTCAGGATGGACCTGCTAACCAGAAGAACTAAAACTAGACAGAAAGGGCAAAAAAGGCAAGGCACATCAAAGCACTTACATTATTCACCTAAAAAGGTGAATGGTTGGTTGTTATCGGTAAAATGAACAAAGAATAAGATTTAAAGGCTCACACCTCTAAGGCTAGTACTTTAGGAGCCCACGGGTTCGAGACCATCCTGGGCAACTTGGCAAGATCTCCTCTCTACAATAAATTAGAAAATTAGCCAGGCGTGGTGGCCCACGCCTCTTGTTTCAGCTTCTTGGAAGGCTGAGGCGAAGGGTCACTCAGGCTTGGGTGACAGAGTGGGACTCTGAATCAAAAAAAAAAAGAGAAAGAAAGAAAGAACAAGACTTCTAAAAAATTGTTTTAATGAGACAGGCAGGGGTCTTGCTATGTTGCCCTGGCTGGACTGGAACTCCTGAGCTCAAGCAATCCTCCTGCCTCAACCTCCCAAAGAATTAAGACTTGAATCACTCAAGCACTCCTTCCACGCCCTGCCTTTAGGGCGTAAGTTAACGAATACACTCGATGAGGGTCCATCTACCCCACTAACACATATCCTAAGTAGTCAACTACCCACTCAGTGGAAGGCCACAAAGCTTTTATCCTCCTTTTCTCTCTTGCCTTAACAAGGTCGTTACTTTTCACGGCTTTACTGATTCCCTCTTACGTTCCAATGAACAGAGAGAGGCCTAACATGTGCAAGGAACGCAGCCTGCTCCAATCCCATACGTTGCCAGTGCCAAGGCAGTTCAGACCTGCAGTCAACCGGGCGAGGGGGGCGGGGCGGGGGTACGTGGCT
>NW_007252766.1:622320-649402 GCF_000164805.1 Carlito syrichta | reverse complement strand
GAGCCCCTCGGCTCGCCATGCCGCGCTGGGGCGGAAAGGGAGAAGTCGGCACCCTAGGAAGTCGGCGAGCGCGGAGACATAGCGTTGGCTGGCGAACGGCGTCCGCCGAGGGACAAAAGACCTGGACATGCGCAGAGACGACGGAATGATGGTCTTCCCGGGCCAATGGGGCAAATCCCCAGGCGGCGGAGACACGGGAGCCGAGACTTGCCTTTTCCCGTGATGGCAAACCCTTCCCCCTCTTTTCCGACCCTGGGCATTCGTCTCTCCTTCCTTCAAACTCTCTTCTTTCAGCTGAAAAAGAATCGTCCCTCAGCTCCTCTGTTTAAATGAAAGAAAGCACAAGCCGGGCGCGGTGGCTCACGCCTGTAATCCCAGCGCTTTGGGAGGCGGAGGCGAGAGGATTACCTGAGCTCAGGGGCTCGAGGCCAGCCTGGGCAACATGGCGAGACCTCGTCTCTACAATAAAAATTTTTAAAAATTAGCCGGGCCTGGTGGTGCGCGCCCGTGGTTCCAGCTACTTGGAAGGCCGAGGAAGAAGGATCACCTGAGCCCAGCAGGTCTAGGCTGCGGTGGACGTGAGCAGTTTACCACTACACTCCAGTCTGAATGACAGAGTAAGAGTCCGGTTCAAAAAATAAAAATAAATAAATAAGCACAAATAGAAAGTCATTAAACAAGTCTACAGAGTGAGTTGTGAAGAGGTATTCAGTGAATTGTAGTACAGCTGCCTACTAAAGGGAAAGTCCTTAAAATGTTTTAACACCATGCCTTCTCTGTATTTTGGTAAGCGTGACAGAGACAACCTGTAGCTAAAAACTGCTTCAGAGGGACGAACAGAATGAACGCTAACGAAATTCTGTGCAGCAAATTCAACCAGACATCCATCACTGTCATTGCTGCTATAGCACTGTGGCAGACATTTTGCAGCGCTTATCCTTTTTAAATTTAATACGCACAATCTTTTGTTTATTGATAAGGAAACAGACCCAAGATTGCAGAACTAGTAAATGGTGAAGCCATATTCCAGCCCAGAACTGCCTTACCCAAAAGCCCATGCTCTCCACTTGTCCAACCCCTCACCCCAGGAAGCTCCTGATTTTCCTACAGGCATTTTTATACTGGCAGTTGACCCATGGGGGTTGGGGGGGGTGGGTTTCATTCATCTCATCCTGACCCTGACACTCTGTCCACTCCCCTAATCATAGAGCTCTTTCCCACCCTGTGGAACTCCATACCAGTAAGTAACTGGAACAAGTTTATAGAGGGAGCGCTAACCTCGACAAGGTCCTAGAAAGTTATGATTTCATTCTAAAAATTCTCTTAAAAAAAGTATTGAAAATGGATATTGATCATATTGCTCAATTACCACATGTAGTTATTAATTACCAAGTTCAAATATCCAGCTTAGCTATCTCATATATCCATCTCTTCCTTTTCATTTAACTCTAATGCAGGTCCCTCTCTACTTAGGACTACTACAATGTCATCTTTACAGGGATCTCCCATCTCAAATCCATCATGTGTAACACTGTCCAATTAATTTTCCAAAACACTACTCTGTTACTTCCTTAATCAAAAATCACCATTTTTTTCCCCTGTTGCCTACAAATAAACTCCTTATTCTAGCATTTGGTCTTTCATGAACTAACTCCAGTCCCAACCTACCTTTCTATCTGCCACTACTTTCCCATACACACTTCATATTTCAACTAACTAGCCTGAAAATTGCTCCCAATACGCCCTTATCTATATATGTTTATATATGTCCTCTGCCTGAGATGCACACCCTTCTTGGCTAACAATTCTGTCATATTCTTACCCTTGTTTTAAGATCCAGCTCAACCACTACCTCATCCTAGGCACTACTGAGGACAGAAAAAGGTATGTCATATTACTTACCCTCAATTAGCAAATAATCTATGTGGAGAGCTCAGCAATAGATGT
This sequence comes from Carlito syrichta, assembly GCF_000164805.1. NCBI lineage: Eukaryota > Metazoa > Chordata > Mammalia > Primates > Tarsiidae > Carlito > Carlito syrichta. Next base: position 647,455 of record NW_007252766.1, on the reverse strand, counting down.
GTCCATAACATCCCTCGATTCATTATCCCACTCTCCAAACTTACTCCTATGGCAGTTTTCCCACTCCAGTTAATCACACTTCTAATCTTCCAGGTACTCAAGTCAAAAAACTAGAAGTGCTGCTTGATTCCTTTATTTCTATAACCCCACACCACTATCACCCACACATATCCATTTAATTCATTAGCAATCCTTCTAAATATTATCCAATCTGACAACTTCTTACCACCCTAGTCCATGTCATAATCTCATGTGCATTACTGCAATAACCTTCTATATTTGTCTCTTTAATTTCATTCTTGCCTTTCCATGTGCTTTTCTCCAATAATGGACAGTTATTTCTATACCAGAGTTTACAATATAATTCCAAACGGTGGAGCTTAACTATTAACAAAAGCATACATTCATTCACATTAGAGTGACCCATTCTGCAGAGCCCTGGGCTTAGCTAATTTTCCAGTGTCCCTCAGATATAACAGAGGCCCAAAAATCTAAGGGGGTAAAGTTTAAGGTTAATCACAGTTGAGTGATTACTGTTGAAGATTAGGGAAGGAAAAATAAAGTAGCAGAAAGAACACGGGCTTTAGAATCTGACAGACTCAAATGCTAATCCTAAATCTGACACTTAATAGTTCCATGACTTTAACAGCAGCAACCACAGTATAAAAATTATGATGATGATGATATCAGTGCTAATATGGAGTAGTTGCAATTTACCAAGCTAAGAAATGCTGGTCTAACTCCAAAACCTATGCTTGTATTTTGATTTAAGGAATCAATACAGTACAGTTAAGGGAAGATGAAAAACATATTTATATGTGATGAGGCACCTAAGTTCTGTCACCTCTTCAGCAACAGAGCATTTAAAGTATAGGCTGCTGTTTTATTTACTGTCTTAGTCATTACTCAGAACCAAAATACTGCACAACTCCAAACATCACTAATCACTATATTCTAAAAGTTTATGACATAATCAAGGTGTCTTTAGGTCAACCAATACTGGCTCTGGTCACAAAGTAAAAGATTTCCCAAAACAACACAGTCCCCAAAGAACTACTGGTTGCAAGTTGGTCAATTTCATCCACACCCACATCAATGAAGGATCACACTGTAGAAAAGAATGTACTAAGCTACCGAGGTGTAACATGTAGTCGTTGTTGAATCTCCTTCCTAAACTGGGACTGCATTGATGCTACCTGCTGCTGGGTGAGGGCCTTGTCACAGGCCTGGTAGGTCAATCTATAGCAGAGACTGACCTGTTCAGTCTTTGGATGCTGAAAACGACTAAGAAATTGTATGGATATAACAGTGTCCTGGGATATTGCTCGGGCCACAGTATGAAACTCAAGTTCATCAAATCCTTTCTTCTCATCTAACCAAAAACTAATATCATGCACATAGCATGGAGGATACAGAGAATAACTTTTAAACAGTTCTATTTTCCCAGGGACAAAATTTTTCAGGAAACGGTTATCAAAGGTCCATAACATTCTCCAGTCAGAGATATCCCAGATAAGCATGGCTAATAAGTCCAAGTTCATAGACACAAACACAAAACATTGATCTTTATGTATAATATTTATGCCAAATGTGGTGACAGATCCAATAATTAAATCCTTGGCACAATGTGAGCCAAAATTATGAGCCTTCACACGAATCATATAATCTTTTCCATTTGGCTGAAGAACAAATTCCACTGGTCTGCTCAGCTTAGAGCCCTCCGGCAATGTTTGGGTCAGAAGGCTATCTAGAATGCCCTTCATATGATCCAACAGTGACTGAAGACAGTTATCCTTCAAATTTTGATTAAATCCAAGGATAAATAAAGTTTCATGAAATGCTGGCATTGTAAAAGGCAAAATGTGGCACTTTTGAAAGACAGGTCCACTAAGGATGTGCAGAGAATCTGAGAGGAAGTCTGGTGCCTGGATGATAGCCTGAACATGAACTAGGAGGGAAGGTCTAAGGTAGACCTTGGTCCGGCCACAGATTCCTTCATGAGCTTCTTCCTTATCATCTTTTCCAGGACGTTTGGGAAGGCTAAGCTCTGAAAATGACACTAGAAAGCTCTCCATATCTTGTTTTGTTCCACCAGTCAAGGATTCAGAATTCGAGTTATCTTCACGGAGACTAATCCAAAAGGCAGACGATAGAATGTCACAGTTCCAGAAAGGCAGAACACTGGTGCCTTCCTGTGGCAGCAAAGGGGAAGAATATTTCAGCATTTTTAGAGGGAAAGCTTTGCTCAATTCAGCAATGAGTTTCTCATTTATGGTTTTGACAGGATGACATGAAGGTGCTTCCAAGAAACCTCTGTGTAAACAAACACAAAAAGTTTCTAACTTAAAATAATTATAATGTAGCTAGAATTTAAAATACAAATAACTAGATAGAAAAGAATTATCCTTAAGTTGATCTTGAAAAGAAACAAATCATCCACCACAAGGAGAAATATTATGTGTATTTCTCTGGCAGCCACCATCCCTACAATATCTCAAAAATTGACAATTTTTAATTCTAAAGAGGTTTGAGGAGGCCAAACTGATAAGTAATTACAGCATCAACATCACTACCAACTTATGTACCATTCATTCAATATATGGTTGCCATCAAGACAATCAGGATACAGCTGAAAATAGAAGTGATTTCAGGCAAAAAAACAGGTTACCTGTTCAACTTCCCTACAAGTGCTTCTGGTTCTGGAAAGGAAAACCACTTGTCACCCAATTTGATCCTGAAGATTCTAGGTTGAGAACCTTCAAGGGGTAAGCTCTGGGTGAAGATATGGTTCAAAGCACCTTCCACATGAAAGGACTTATCTTGACTCCTGGCAAAACAGACACCAATATGAAGTGTTTAATTATTAAAGAAAGCAAATATTTCTAGAAACTGAATCAGTAATTAATTGGCAGGGCCTACGAGTCTATCTATAAGTTTTTTAAAATCTTTTTTATCAGTAGTGAGAAAGACTAAAAAGGAAAAGGCTTAGGTCTCTGTTATTACTTACCTATACCCAGTGCATTTGTACCCAGGCACAGCCTCACAGCAGAAGAGATGCACATCACTTAAAATGAGCCCCCCCAGAGCTGCCATGGCAACCACTTGCCAACTGTTGTGCCATTCTCTTTGGGGTTTATCAGCAGGAGTACCACCTTGTCCTCTACACAATGCCACATGAACTTCTCCTTCCTTTGCAAGAACATCTGCACAGCTAATAGGGGAACAAAAATACCAGCTACTTATTAAAAACAAGTAGAAATTGCTGCAGGAGTTAGCAATATTTACCTAGTTTAAAAATAACGAATATTTACCTAGCTGTGAAATAACGAAATCCAATCATACCTATAGTGAAGATCTATTAGACCTCAACATTGCAAAGAAAGTAACTGGAAGTAAATAAGAATGCAAATTAAATGTTCAACCCACTGACACTAGCGACTGATCAGGGTCTGCCTTGCATCTGTGTTCATCTATATGTCACAGAAAGCTCAATGTCTGCAAAGTTTATACACAATTCACCGTTTAGGCTGTTTCTCCCCATTCGGAAAGTTATTTTCACTGCATTCCTGCCAATTCAAATTCTATACTTCAAATGTTAGCTTAAAATACTGCCTTTGTGAACTTTCTTGACAGTTATGAGCCACGTGACATCTCATGTATTTTAGTATAATAATGTAGGGTACTGTTTTAAGTTCACAATAATTTCAACGAGGCAGTTAGTTGTTAATATCCTCAGTTTACAAATGAGGAAACAGAAGCACATAAAGATTAAGTTTGCCTAAAACCTAACAACTGTTAAGTAGTGAGCCAGGATTTGAAACCAGACAGTGTGGCTCCCAAGTCCATGCTCTTAGTCATCAGACTATACTGGCTCTCATCATTTTTGCATTATCAAAAAGAAATTATCCTCCCTTTACACACTCAAGAGCACATTATTTGTGCTTTTAGTTAGCATTGAGGGTTATATACCTGTCTTTCCAACTAGACTGTGGGTTCCTTTGGGGCTTTATATTCTCTTCTAAACATACCACAGTAACGGTCATACGTCTGCCTTATTTCCCCAACTATAATGTTTAAGTTCAGTTAACTATGTTATAGACATCCTAAACTTTATTTTACTTGTGAGGACTCGTCTTTCCTCACCTCTGGAAAAACTTGGCAAGCAGTTCTCTGTTCCTAGCTACTCCAGCTTTGCGTCCACAGTGCGGAAAGTTGAAATAAATGCGATCAAAAGTCCTGTCGTGCAGTTCGAAGGCATTTGCCAGCTGGGTGCAGTCCACACCGAAACGGACCTCGGCACCTGGCAACGATAGTTTGGAAGCGGGAAATATAGACAGGAGGTTGGATGTCTTAAGACATGAAACCAACAACAAAACTTTTCCTAACCCGAACCATGCAAACCGGCCCAAGTCTAGGAACACAGCAGGCTTCTGGTGAAGATCCCTGGGACGATCAGGCGTAATTCCCACGTGGATTAGAGGTCCACGCCCCCACCCTCTCCACTTTGGGACACGCCGGCAGCTGGGCGGGGCTTCACGGAGGGGCCGGCCCCGCTACCTCGCTCGCGCAGGCGCTGCAGGTTCTCCCGGGTTACCGGATCCCGGGCCAAGTCGGCCGGGCGCCGGAGGCAGGTGGCGGTGAGACAGGTGCCTGGATCCAGAGTCTCGCTCAGAGCGGCGGCGAAGGAGAAATTCCCCTCCCCAACCAAAAGGAGGCGCAGAGGAGCCATGGCCTCCGCGAGCTCCGCGCTCGCGTTCCCCGTGGCTCTCGTTTCTTACGTCACTTCCTTCGCGGGTCTCTGCCCGCCTTCTCTTCCCCGTCACTGTTTGATGACGCACGCACAGCGACAGGATGTCTGGACCAACTGGTGCTGTGACTCTCAGGGAGGACTGTAACCATGAGTGCAAAAGGGAGACACCCGCTCTCCGTCCCCTCACCCTCCCACCCCCTCGGGAAGATCAAAGTGCCTTTTAAGCCGAGTATGGCCCTGAGGGACCCCGTCACACCGGCATGAGGTCACAAGCAGTCACTAGCGCAGAGCGGGGAGGCGAGTTCTGAGTGAAAGGAAAGGGGCGGAGCTGAGGCCCAGAAGAGCCTGGACTGTTGTACGTGTTCCCAACACGGAAGGTTTTTGTTACTGCCTTCCACTCATGCGAAATGGCTGCCCCCCAGTGGCTCCGCTGCTCAAAATGTCGCCAGGTGCTTCACTCTCCTACCTTGTAGTCATTCGAGAAATATTGAGTACCACTTATGTGCCAGGCTACTGTGAGGGTGGTTAGGATGAATAAGATGTGGCCTGTGATGTCACGAGAGCCTGTAATCTGGTGGGGACTGCACACACAAAAGAGGCAACCGTGATATGGTGGGGGTATGTGCTATTAGTGGGGTGGTTCGTGTGTTAGTCGTGTAAGGCTCAGAAGGGGAGCCTCACATAGTTTGGTGGCGAAGTGGAGAGAGTCCCTGGAGGCGGTGGGTTTCAGTTGAAAGTAAGGGGGGAAAAGTACACCTTACTTGGGTCAAGAGAAGTGAAGAGGCAGAAGAACCAATATATACAAAATCATGTTGGATGTTAGGTCAGACCATAGGAGGGTCTGCGATCCGGTGCCCCACAGAAGATGCAAAGAATTGCACAGACATTACATTGGAAAATAGTTTATTTAAAAAGTAAATGAGAGAGGAGATTCACCTCCTCAAGGCAGGGGAGGGAGCCAAAGCTAAGAAAGAAAACATGGCAATCATAGCTCAAAGAGCCACATGGCCAGATCAGTTAAGCAAAGCCACAGCCCCTGCTTTTTGAAGTTGAATGCCTTTTAAACCTTCTCTTTGGTGGGGTTAGGTCGTTAAGGTGATTGGGTGATGGTCTGTTTCAGGTCATCACGAAGGAGCAAGGAAGCACAGATACTGAAGTCAGGTGATGGAAGGCAGGCAGATGGGTGGGCTAGTTACATGACTTTTGCCATGTTGATGGGGTCTGTGTCAAAGGTCATGGCTGCGCTAATTAGGTTGTTTCTTATGCAAATACTTGGAATAGAAAAGCTAATTAGTACAAAAAAACTGGGTAGGGGTTGTAAGTTATCAATAGCTACTGCTGAGAAACCAGCTTTGTCCTTGGCTAGTGACTAGAGGGTAAATTAAAGTGAACTTCTAGAAAAACATGACAGAACTAGGCAGTGTTAAAATGGCTGCTCTTTGGCTATATTGACTCCATCTTGGCCTTTCAGTGGAGAAAAAGAATAGTTGAATCTGGCTGAAACATAGTTCTAGTGAGAGTGTGTAACAGATGAGACTGAAGATTAAGCAGGGGCCAGGTCTTAGGGAGTGTTATAAGCCAACGTAACAGGCTAAACCTTATTCTGAGAACAGTGGAAAACCACTGAACGTTTTTAAATAGGAAAATGACACAATGAGACTTTCATTTTCAAAAGTTATAATTTCTTATGGAGAAATGATTGGAGAGGAACAAGGCTGATGTCAAGGAGATAAGATAGGAGACAAGGCTGAGAGTGATCTGAATTGGAACTTGGCAGTGGGGTTGGAGGTTAGTAGACTGATTCAGAAATCAACACAACCTAGTGACTGGATGAATGTTGAAAGAGAAGTCCAAGTTAAAGATAAACCCCAGGTTTCAGGTGTGGACAACCAGGTGGGATGGTGATGTCTGTCGTTCCAACCATAGAGACAGTGGCACTTAGGTCTTCAGTCTGAGTACTAGACCTTTTGGACTTTGTGGGACCAGCTACTCTAGTCATCAGGCTGTTTGGTGACATCAGTGCTTGCACCTGTCTTCACAAAGGCAGATGATGTGAGGACAGTTACCTGAGATGCCATCCTCTAATGCTACATTATTAACTTTGTCTCTGCCTGTGGAAAGGCAGATGAGTGGTGACTCCCAAATCATGGCCACTTAGACATGGTAATCTGGATGATTTACAATGCTTTCTTTGCTCGGAGAACTGGGAAGGCCAGGTTTGGTGACATCTCTTTTACAGAACATGGAACAGCTAAGGAAGGATTTCTGTCACTTTCCTATGAAATCTTCAGACAACCCAACCTATACAACATCAAGTTATTCTTCTTCTGGGAAGGTATCACCTTACTCCTAAGCCTGGGGACCAGACTCATCTTTTTTTTTTTTTTTTTTTTGAGTTGGAGTCTCACTCTGTCGCCCAGACTGGAGTGCAGTGGCTGCTCCCAGCCACTGCAGCCTTGACCTGCTGGGCTCCGGGGATCCTTCAGCCTCAGCCTTCCAAGTAGCTGGAGCTACAGACACGTGCCACCACACCCGGCTAATTTTTTTATTTATTGTAGAGATGAGGTCTCACCAAGTTGCCCAGGCAGGTCTCAAACCCACAGGCTCAGGCAATCCACTCACCTCAGCCTCCCAGAGCGCTGGGATTACAGGCTGAGCCACTGAGCCTGACTGGGGCTCATCTTTTGACCAATAACAACAACAAAAAATCATTGGTTCTTTGATTCCTTACCGACAACAATGAAATCAGACATTGATCATCTGGTATATACAAACCACTATTGATTGGGAGGGCAGGCAGATGGATAGGATACAATAATGAATTTAAAGAGATCCTGTTCTCAAGGGGCATACAATTCAGTAGAGGACATAGGACATAGACTTGAAGAACTCTAATGTGTGGTAGAAAGTTATAGATGCAGTGAAATATATGAAGATAAAGTTATGTGTGAGATAAAAGGAGAGAGAAGGCACCACTGGAGCTGGGCCTAGAAGGAAGAAAATGATTATTTGTTGGTTATTTATTGTATTATTGAGTTATTGAATTCTCATTTCTTCATGTTCTCTTTAACTATAGAAATAGTCCCTAAACTCCGATGTCTCAAAATTACCTAACATTACCTAAACATTTAGCTACTTATTCATATAGTGTTGGGGATACTGAAGGTTTTCTTGTCTTTTCGGAGTGGGGACATTTTTTCTGTATAGTTATCCACTGCTGCTGATTGAGGAGATAGATGATGTACATGGACCTGGAGAGAAAGAAATGGAACTACAACAGTTAATTCTGGAGAAAATCCTAGATCATTAGTAGACTTGTGTTATAACTGACTGCGTAAAGCAAAGGGTAGGAGGGGCTGCCTTTTGGTTCTCTGGTTTGTGCAGTAAACTTTTCTATTCTGGTCTCTTCCCAGAGACAAAATCTCATCTATTTCCTCACAAATCCACACTGTGGGAGCCTCATTAATGCAGATGGCCATGGCGAGGTGTGGACAGATTGGAATGATATGTCCAAGTTTTTCCAGTATGGGTGGAGATGCACCACTAATGAGAATTCCTATTCGAACTGTACTCTTATGGGCAACTGGAACCAAGAAAGATATGACCTAAGGAATATCGTGCAACCCAAACCCTTGCCTTCCCAGGTAATCTAACTTTGTCTTCTTTTTTTCCTTTTGTTAGCAAAAAAAAAATACTAGTGGCCAAGGAGAGGCAGGAGTCTAATAGCTTCCATTGTGGTGATCTCTCAGGCTTCTATTCAGTGAAGTGGTTGGGACAAGGGAACAGTCCTCAGCTAGACCACATATCCCACTTTACTCTCAAATTAATTAAATATTATATTATCTGAGGGGTATCAAAAGGATGGATAATACTCTTGCTTCTGTTTGGACTTTATCAGTCAATCTACAGAAATGTAGATCTTTTGACTCAGGCTAGCTTCTACCCTGGTCTTTGCCCACCTAGACTTGACATTTATCTGAGTCTTGCCCTTAAATCTCTCCTAAACAAACAAACATACAAGAAGTATGAAAGTTAGGATATAGACCAACTACATAGAGACCTCTAATCCATCTAAGCTATGACAGAGCCCATTAGAGTCCATGTCATATTGTCCTTTATTTTTTTGACATTGACTTCTAGATTCTTAATCTATTTTTTTTTTCCAGTTTGAACACTACTTTGAAACTACATACGGTACAAGCTATAACAACAAAATGCCACTTTCAACCCATAGTACGTGGACTATTCTTTTTCATTCTTTTTCAGAACCTGTGAAACTCAGTACCTGGCACATAGAAGGAATTCAAATAAAAGTAAACAGCTAGACTCGGTGGCTTAGCCTGTAATCCCAGCACTTTGGGAGGCTGAGGCAAGTGGATTGCCTGAGCCCGTGGGTTCACGACTAGCCCAGGAAACTTGGCGAGACCTCGTCCCTACAATAAGTAAAAAATTAGCTGGGTGTGATAGCACACGCCTGTAGTTCTGGCTGCTTAAAAGGCTGAGGTGGAAGGATCGCCTGAGCCCACAGGTTGATGCTAGGATGGCCATGAATGTGCCACTGCACTCCAGCCTGGGTGATGGAGTGAGACTCCAACTCAAAAAAAAAAAGTAAACTGGTTGTGTGAATAGGTGAATGAGTGAACAATTTTTCCATTTTCTCAAGTTTGACAGGACTCACTGTTCACTCAGAAATAAGAGTAAGATTTTTTAAAATCTCCATGTTGTTAACAGTTTCCATTTACCTCTCCTTCTCTTTTTTCTTCCCTCAGGATTTAAGCGAGAGCCTCATTGGTTTCCAGGACATCAACCCGAACTAGATCCTCCTCGATATAAATGCACAGAAAAGTCAACTTACATGAGTAGCTATTCAAAGCCTCAAATCGGGCATTCATCAGTGTGTGTTTGGGATCCTAAGATTGACCAATTTCAAGGTCAAGGATTATAAGAAATAATAAGAAACTTCATTTTTCCAGAGTAGAATGTAGGCCAGAGCGTGTTCCAAGCACAATGAAAAGTTCACTGTAACAATTTCACTCTCTGAATAAATAAAGCAAAAACAGAATATTCTTTATTCCCCTTTTTTTGTTTTAAGCAAGATTTAAATGCCAAATTTAAGTTAATTATATCTACTCTTAGTTCTACATGAGGGATGTTGTTGAAGGCCTTTAAAAAATTAGTTCTCTCAGATCTATTGCCACGCTGCTCTTCCCTTCTTTTTTTTTTTTTTGAGTTGGAGTCTCACTCGGTCGCCCATCGCAGCCTTGCCTGCTGGGCTCCAGCGATCCTTCCGCCTCAGCCTTCCGAGTAGCCAGAATTACAGGCATGCGCTACCACGCCCGGCTGATTTTTTGATTTATTGTAGAGATGAGGTCTCACTGCCCAGGCGGGTCTCGAACCTGCAAGCTCAGGCAATCCACTCACCTCAGCATCCCAAAGCCGCGGGATTACAGGCTAAGCCACCGAGCCCGGCTTCCCTTCTTTCTTTCAGTGGCAAAACTGCAACATGTAGCATAATTTAGGCTGTGTTTGGCTAGATACTTTCTGGATATAAGCCAGGTAATCACATATAGGGTAAGTTGTCTGTGACTTTAATGAACATGCCTTCTTAGGGACTAAAAAAAGAAAAATAACTTTAAAAAAATATTATAGAGAATTTAAAATATAAATAAAAGTAGAATAGTCTAATGAACTCCCATGCACCATTCTCCAACATCAACAATTTATGACTAATCTGCTTTCTCTATTTTACTGAATTATTTTTGGAGCAAATCTTAACAATATAGCTTCATCTATAAAGAGCTCAGTATACTAGCCAGGTGCAGTGACTCATGCCTGTAATCCCAACACTTTGGGAAGCCAAGGTGAGAGTATCACTTGAAGCCAGAAATTCAAGATCAGCCTGGGCAGCATAGTAAAACTCCATCTCTACAAAAAAATTTTAAAAGATCTTAGTATAGTTCTCAAAAAAGATAATAACTGTCAATTGTCTACTCCCCCAGAAGGTCACTAAGGAAACCTATTGATTAAACAAAGTTTATTAAACCTATTGTAGCACGGAAGAACATTAGCTTGATAGTCTTGGTAATGATACAAAAGGGGAATATTAGAGTAGGGTATTTATAGGGATTTGGGACAAGGGCTCCACTGGTTTAAGATGGATCTTTCAAAGCAGGGAACTGCTAGGGACTGAAAAGGGTTGTGAATAGTTTGGGATTGGTGAATGTAGGGAGGAAACAGTCTTAATATAATTAGACTTACCATTATTTCCTTTTTTTTTTTTTGTCTGCTATTTAAGAACAGTATATGGGCAGTGTCTCCCTCATATTATTGGGAAATAGGGTCCATATATTACACTGTCTTCTTAAACAAGGAAACAAAAATATCTCCCATATATTACCCCTTAAACTTTCATTATTTTATGTTCCAGATAAAAATCTGAAATTTATGTTGTGTATGATATTAAGTCATGACTAAGCTTCATTTTTTTGTAAATGATTATCAAGTTGTTCCATCAATTATTGAAAAGACCACAATTTTTCCACTGCTCTACAATGCTATTTTTATTGCAAATCAACTGTCTGTGTACATGTAAGTCTGTTTCTATGCTCTCTATTTATATCCCATTAGCCTAATTATCATTCCTGGTGTTATCCTAGTTATTTACAATGCCTTAATTACCCTATCTTAATATACTTGTGTTATATTATTATTATTTTATATCTTAGTACCTAGATGAAATATTTTCATCTTGTTTTCTTCAAGAGTGTCTTAGCTATTTTTTTTTTTTTCGAATTGAAGTCTCACTCTTGTTGCCCAGGCTGGAGGAGTGTAATGGCACGCTCACGGCCACCACAGCTTTGACCTGCCGGGCTCAAGCGAACCTTCCACCTCAGCCTTCCAAGTAGCTGGAACTACAGATGCATGCCACCACACCCGGCTAGTTTTTTTGTGATTTATTGTAGAGATGAGGTCTCACCAAGTTGCCCAGACTGGTCTCGAACCCCTGGTCTCAGGCAATCCTCTCACCTCGGCCTCCCAAAATGTTGGGATTACAGGCGAGCCACCGCACCTGGCCAGCTATTTCTGACCTATTGCATTTTCATATAAAGTTTAGGATCAACTTGTTCCACAAAGAGATACTATTAAAATATTGATTGAAACTGCATTACATTGTTAGGTCAGTTTTAAAATTTGAGCTATTCTGTCATTAATTCTAACAGTTTATTTGTGTGTCCTTGCAATATGAGTATTGTTTTATAGATACATATATTAAATGTATATGTTATATGTCTTATGCTATACTCTCTGTTTCTAGCACATTAGGGTTTTTTTTTTTTTTACCCTAATCCTAACCCTACCATTTACCATTTTTAAGTGTATAATTTAGTGGCATTAAATATATTCACAGCCGGGTTCGGTGGCTCAGCCTGTAATCCCGCACCTTTGGGAGGCTGAGGTGAGTGAATTGCCTGAGCCCGTGGCTTCGAGACCCGCCTCGGCAGCGAGACCTCATCTCTACAATAAATCGAAAAATCAGCCAGGTGTGGTAGCGCCTGCCTGTAATTCCAACTACTTGGAAGGCTGGAAGGATCACCGGAGCCCAGCAGGCGAGGCTGCGGTGGCCGGGAGCAGCCACTACACTCCAGTCTGGGTGACAGAGTGAGACTCTAACAAAAAAATATATATATATATACATTTTTTTTTCACATTGTTCTGTAGTGTCACATGTTATGCAACCATCACCACTATTCATTCCAGAACTTTCTCATTATCCCAAATTGAAACTCTGTACCTTTTAGACAGTAATTCCTCATTCCCCCACTCCACCACCTTAGCCCTTGGTTGACTTCTATTCTACTTTATGTCTCTATGAATTTACCTCTTCCAGGTACATCATTTAAGCATAATCATATATTTGTCCTTTTGTGTCTGGCTTATTTCACCCAGCACAGCATTTTCAAGGTTCATTTATGTTATGCTATATTTTTTTTAATTGAATAATGAGCCAGCCATTGTGACTCATGCCTGTAATCCCAGCACTTTGGGAGACTGAGGCAAGAGGATTGTCTGAGCTCAGGAATTCGAGACCATCCTGGGTAACTTGGTGAGACCTTGTCTCTACAATAAATCAGAAAATTAGCTGGGCATGATGGCACATGCCTGTAGTTCCAGCCACTTGGAAAGCTAAGGTGGAAGGTCACCTGAGCTCAGCAGGTCAAGGCTGCAGTGGCCATGAGCATGCCACTGCACTCCAGCCTGGGCGACAGAATGAGACTACGACTCAAAAAAAAATTTTTTTTGAATAACATTTCATTGCATATATATACTACTTGTCTGTTTACGTGTTAGTGGACAACTTGGGTTGTTTTCACCTTTTGACTTGTGAATAATGCTGTTTTGGACATTGGTATATGAGTATCTGTTTTTGTGTCTCTGCTTTCAGTTATTTAAGGCATATACTTAGAAGTGGAATTGCTGGATCATATGATAATTCTGTGTTTAACAGTTTGGAAATGCTGAACTTTTCCACAGTGTCTGTACCATTTTACATTCCTACCAGCAATACGCAATACACAAGGCTCCCAATTTCTCACCGACACTTCTTATTTTCTGGTTGTTTTTATCCTATAATAACCACCTTAGTAGATGTAAAGTGGTATCTCATTGTAGTCACATTGTTTGTTTGTTTGTTTTGAGTCAGAGCCTCTGTCATCCAGGCTGGAGTGCAGTGGCACACTTATGGCTACCGCAGCCTTGACCTGCTCAGCTCAAGGCAGTGGTTCCATCTCAGCCTTCCAAGTAGCTGGAACTATAAGCGTGCACCACTATGCCTGGCTAATTTTTTTTTACTTATTGTAGAGACGAGGTCTCCCCAAGTTGCCTAGGCGGGTCTCGAACCCGTGGGCTCAGGCAATCCGCTTACCTCAGCCTCCCAAAGCACGGGATTACAGACTGAGCCACCAAGCCCGGCTATGCTTGTCCTTTTATGGACAGGTGTAAATTACCCATATGCTGAATTGCTGGGTCATGAAGTATGTGTGTGTTTAATTTGACTATTGCTTTCAAAAACTGCTGTGCCACTCACACACCCTTCAGCAGCGCCTGAGACTTCCTGCCATACCGTATCTCTGCTAACACTTGACGTTAACCAGCTTTCTATTTTTTCCAGGCTCATAAGCATAAGGCAGTGATTCTCAATCAGGAACAGTTTTATCCCCAAGTGATAATTAGCAATGTCTAAAGATATTTTTTATTTTTACAGCTGGGATGTCTCCTAGCATCCAGTGGGTAGAGGCCAGTAATGCTGCCTGCGTCCTACAATGTACAAAAGAGTCCCACAACAAATAATTGTCTGGCTCAAAATATCAGTAATACCAATATTGAGAAACCCTGTTGTAAAGAGATAATTTGTTGTTACTTTGACTTCCATTTCACTGATTACCAATTATTTTTAGCAGTCCTTTATATGCAGGTTGGCTTTTTGGTTTCTACTTATATAAATTTCCTATGCTTAGTCTTTTCTTTAAAAAATTGGAGTTGTTGTCCTTTTCTTATTGATTCACAGAGTTTCTTGTATGTTCTTGCTATAAATCCTATTATCCCTTGTAACTTTTAGAGATTTCATACATCTAAATATATCTCCTTTCTGTCAGCTCCTGTGAGAATTGAAAATGGCCACGCATTCTTTTACTCTCCTTCCATCAAGAGGTGGGGTTCTATGTCCCTTCCCTTTGAATGTATACAGGCTCTGTGACTCCTTTGACCAAAAGAACATGGCAAAAGTAACATTGTGCAAGTTTCCAGGCCCAGGCCTTAAGAAACTTACTGCTGCCACCTTCTGTCTTTTGGAACACTCCTTGGTGGCATGAGCCATCATATAAGTTTGACTGCTTGCTGGAGAGATCCTGTGGAGAGACCCTGAGTGCACTATATGGATAGGGAGAGGGTCCAGCTGAGCTGAGCTTTCCAGCCATCCCTGCCAAATCATCAGGAATGACCTTGAAACCTACAGATTAGACCATCTATCCCATAAACCAGCTGACTACTACCAAGCAACCCTAGTCAGTGTCACAAGGAGCTGAAGAATTGCACAACTGAGCCCCATGCTACACAATAGTAAGGGCTAATAAAATACTGCTATTTAAAACCACTAAGTTTTGGGGTAGTTTGATATGTAGAAATAGATAACCAGAAGAATAGTCTATAAACTGAGATTATATTCTGCAAAGTTACTGAACTCTCTTGTTTTAATAGTTTGTCTTCTTTTTTTTTTTTTTGAGTTGGAGTCTCATTCTGTCATCCAGGCTTGAGTCCAGTGGCACACTCATGGCCATCGCAGCCTCGACCTGCTGGGCTCAGGCAATCCCTCTGCCTCAGCCTTCCAAGTAGCACGTGCCACCACACCTGACTAATTTTTGGATGTATTGTAGAGATGAGATCTTGCCAAGTTGCCCAGGCTAGTCTCAATAATAGTTTGTCTTTTGACTCTTTTTAAAATTTAATTTAATTTAAGTTTTTGAGTCAGAGTTTCACTGTGTTGCCCAGGCTAGAGTGCTGTGGCCCACTTACGGCTACCACAACCTCAGCCTGCTGGGCTCAGGTGATCCTTCCACTTCATCCTTCCAAGTAGCTAGAACTACAGGCATGTGCTATCACACCTGGCTAATTTTTTTATTTGATGTAGAGATGAGTTCTCTCCAAATTGCCCAGGCTGGTCTCAAACTCCTGATGTCAGGCAGTCCTCTCACTTCAGTCTCCCAAAGTGCTGGGATTACAGGCAAGAGCCACCACACCCAGCCTGATGTTGACTCTCTTGGGGTTGTTTTGTGGCAGATGATATATTGTTTACAAATAATGACAATTTTACTTTTGTCCTTTCAATTCTTAAATCTCTTCTTCTGTTATGACATTTGTCAAGACCTTTAGTGTTGTATTAAATATTAAAAGTGATAGTGGGCATCCTTTTCTTGCTCAGAATATAAAAAGGAATGTATTTAAATTTTATTTGGTAAATATGATATTTGCACTCAGTTTTTCCTATATAATATTTGCCAACATAAGGAAGTTTCTTTTGTTCCTAGTTTACTAATAGGGGTTACCCCCTCCAACTCCCATAAATAGAGAGGCTGAACCATGCATCTTTTGGAATAATGATGAGATTTATTTTAGTCTATCAATATAGCAAATTACATTGAGAAATTTTCCAATATTGAGTTATCCTTGCATTCCTGGTATATTTTACTTTGAGTGATCAGTTAGTTAAAACTATGGATTAACAGCTATTTCTACCCCATCAGAACTGTGCAGCCATCACTCCATTGTCTTTTGTTTTTTATCAACACCGAGAAGTCTGCTATCAATCTGATTATAACTCGTGTAGTTAATACATTTTTGTCCTCATATCTAAGATTTCACTTTATCTTTTAAAAAAAATTCAATCATATATTTGAGTGCATATTTAGTCTTATTTATCCTGGCCAATATGTGAAGACTCACATCTTCAATGCTGAAAAATCTCTTCAAATAATGTTTTATCATTTTCTACATTAATTTGTCCAGAGCACTTATTTTGATACATATGGTCACTCATTCTCTTTTCTGTGTATCTTAACTGTTATTATTTTTTAATATGTTTCCCCCCATTTTTTGTATTCTGATTGAATTCCTGAGCTAGTGTTCCATTTTTAAATCTGTAACTTTGTCCTTTATAGCATTTATAATACTAATTAATTTCTAATATAGCTAAATGGTTTACTTTCATGTCCATATGTCTTTAAATTTGTGCTTGTTTCTTGCTTTTTTTAAAGTAAAATTATTCCTTCATTTTTCTTACTGTTGCCTATCTTTCTTAATATCAGATTTCTTAATGTGCTTTGGAAATTTTGGTTTTCAATGGGAAGTTTTTGTTTGCTTTCCCTTCTTTCTTTCTCTGTCTCTGTGCTTACCATCCTATACTCCCCACTATTTCTGAAGTTGTCTCCATCACATCCCAGTTCTTAATGAGGTTTTATAGTGATAAGTAGGACTACTGTCCGACTATTGTATTGGATACTATCACCGAGCTATGGAATACCATATATAAATTTCTAATAATAAAGTTACGACGTGGTCTTCCAACCCCACTAGCCCAGAGTTTCTATTCAACTATAGCCCCAAAAGGTAGACAGCCTACTAGGATGGCTATGATAAAAAAGATAGATAATAACAAGTGTTGGTGAAGATATGATGAAACTGCAATACTCATCTACTGCTAGTGGGAACATAGAATGGTACGGCTATTGTGAAAAACAGCAGTTCCTCAAAAAGTCAGACATAGAATTATTATATAACCCAGCAATTCTACTCCTAGGCATATGCACAAAAGGATTAAAAACAGGGGTTAAAAAAACATTTGTACATACATGTTCATTGCAGCAGTATTCACAATAGTCAAAAGTCTGAAACAACCGTAATGTCAATCAGCTGATGAATAGGTAAATAAAATGTGGTATGCCTGTGCCATGAAACATTACTTGTCAATAAGAAGGAATGAAATACTGATACACGCAACAGCATGGATGAACTTCGAAAACATTATGCTAAGTAAAAGAAGTTAGTCAAAAAGGACTTCATATTATAGGAATATTCCATTTACAGGAAATGCCAAAAACAGGCAAGTCAATAGAGAGAGTTAATAAGTGGTTGCCTAAGGCTGGGGGGAGGCATTGGACGATGATGACTAAGGAGTATAAGGCACCTTCCTGGGCTAATGAAACGTTTTAAATTGATTGTGGTGGTGGATGTACAACTCTGTGAATATATTAAAGCCATTAAACTGTACAGTTTGAATGGATGAATTGTATACTATGTGAGTGATATCTCGGTAAAGCTGTTCAAAAGAATTCAGTCAGGGGTAATCATCCCCAGGATTCCTTCCATGTCCAGAGCAGATATTCCTCTTCAGGGTCCCCACAGCAGATATTTTGAATGAACATCTTAGAATCTTGAAAAGATGTCTTAGAATGATCTTTTTACTTTCCTGGTTTTCCACTCAATTCTTAATTCCTTAAGAGCAGAAAACATGTCTTATTTTTGTAACCAGCACATAGTAGGCATGAATAGTCATTATAAATATTTAGAATGTAGATCAAACCCAATGCAATATTCAAAATAATATGTGAATTATAAAATGGCATAGGATTTTTCAAAGTACAAAATATATATCATTCCTAACGCATTAAGCGAAGACATTCCTCTAGTCATCCAAGTGTTATATCCTACTAAAGTGATGTGTATGTGTTATACACGTTTCCCAAATTTGTTCTTAAAAATATGATAGCTTAAAAAAGAGTAAAGTACTTAGCAGTGGGTCTACACATAGTAAGTGCTCAATAAATGTTAGCTAATATTAAAAAATGAAACAAATGTTCAACAAAAACCAAAACAAATGGCCTCAACAATATTATGGCATAATTAACATATAAGGAATAAAGTAGAATCATGAATGAACTAGTTATAAAGCTTAAAAAAAAAAAAACTTCAGGTTGGGCTCGGTGACTCAGCCTGTAATCCCAGCACTTTGGGAGGCCGAGGCAAGTGGATTGCCTGAGCCCGCAGGTTCGAGACCAGTGAGGGCAACTTGGTGAGACCTCATCTCTACAATACATAAAAAATTAGCTGGGGGTGGTAGAGCACACCTGTAGTTCTAGCTATTTGGAAGGCTGAGGCAGAAAGAATCGCCGATGCCCAGTAGGTTGATGCTGGGGTGGCCACTGTACTCCTCCAGTCTGGGTGACAGTGTGAGACTTCAACTCAAAAAAACAAACAAACAAAAAAAACCTTCAAATATACTGGACTAGAAAAACCCTATATTAATACTGTAGCTGTGAACAGCCATAGCAAAGGATGTAATCTAGAAAAGAATAACAAAGAACTAGTCTAACTTGGGCACTTAAGGTAACAATAAACAAAAGTGACCTGCATCTCGAAACAAATTTGGATGAAATAAATATTATTATATAATCGTTAAAATTGTGGTTTATTTAAGACCAAATCATTGCTTGAGAAATTCCTTGGTAATTCACTAAAATGATTAAAGTTGACACATGGCTTCCAGGGCATTCTTCAGTTTTTAAAACTATTTAATTCAGCCTCTATCAGTTCCCATGTTTTTTGTCTACCAGTAACCGAAAACTCATGTCAAAATAGATTAAACAAAAACAAAACATAATAAGGCAGTATGAAGTAGAGAAGCTAGAATTGGCTAATTCAGCAATTCATTGATCCATCAAGGACCCAGGGTTATCATCTTTGTGCTCAACCATCCTCAGCATATCATGGTTGCCCCTTCATGTTTTAAAAAATGGCTATAGTAATCCAGGCATCACATTCTCGTGCTCCAACATCCAGAGGAAGGAAAAAAAAAAGCTAGGAGTCGGTCTCTCTCTCTCTTTCTCTCTCTCTCTTGCTGTCTCGCCCCCAATCTTTAAAAAAAAAAACACAACCTTTTCTTAGTTTTAAAACTTTTTCCAGAGCCGGGCTCGGTGGCTCAGCCTGTAATCCCGCGCCTTGGGAGGCTGAGGTGAGTGGATTGCCTGAGCCCGCAGGTTCGAGACCCGCCCAGGCAACTTGGTAAGACCTCATCTCCAATAAATCAAAAAAGTAGCCAGGTGTGGTAGCGTGCACCTGTAGTTCCAGCTACATGGAAGGCTGAGGCGGAAGGATCGCCGGAGCCCAGCAGGTTGAGGCTGCGGTGGCCAGGAGCGGCCACTGCACTCCAGTCTGGGCGACAGAGTGAGACTCCAACTCAAAAAAAAAAACCTTTTTCCAGAAAAAGTAAATGCATATCCAGTAGACTTCCTTCCTGTCTCATTTACCAGTACTGTTGGCAAGACTGAAGGTGGTAAGTTAGCTTTTGGATAGGCAGCCAACTGTCTCTGCTACACAGCCACAAAAATTGGCTGTACAGTTAGAGAAAAATGACTTTTGGCTAGATCACAGCACTTCAGACTATTAGGGAGTTGTTTTTTTTAGAAGAAAGCATTTTGAACCTGTATAGATTTGCAATTTATATTGTCCTAGCTCCACATCTTTGCATCATGAAAAATGTAGGCAGCTGTTACATGCAGAATATTTCAAAAGCTTGGTCAGTCCCCAAGCTGAAGTCAAGAATCTCCCTGCACCTTATAGTCTGTTTTTCGAGAAATCAGGAATCAGCTGGAAGCAGCTAGAACTGTCTCTAAACATTTATACCAGATAACTATATCGGCTATTTATCGTCAAGTGAATCAGAGGTTTTGTTCAGACCCACAGAAGTGAAATGAAGGTCTTTGGTTTTTGTTTTCCCTTGGTAGAGTAGTATGTCTTTGTTTAAACCAAATAATAGATTCATTTATTGATCAATTCTTTTTGTGTGTGTGTGTGTCAGAGTCTCACTCTGTCGCCCAGGCTGAAGTGCAGTGGCACACTCATGGCCACTGTAGCCTCACCTCGGGCAATCCTTCCACTTTAACCTTCCAAATAGCCAGAACTACAGGTGTGCACTACCACACCTGGCTAATTTTGTTTTAAATTTATTGTAGAGACAAGGTCTCACCAAGTTGCCCGCACTGGTCTTGAACCTGCGGGCTCAGGCAATCCACTTGCCTCAGCCTCCCAAAGTGCTGGAATTACAGTCTGAGCCACCGAGCCCAGCCTGATCAGTTCTTAATTGTAATTTTCTAAAACTTAACATTTTTTGGTAGGTCATTGAACTCTGAGTATTTCCCAGTCTTAGTTTGATAGCTGTTTGCTGGATAATTTAGACTATATTGGGGAGACTTGTTTGGTGATAATTACCCAAGCCCTATTTATTGCCCTGTGAATCAGCTGAAGGCAATGCTTATTAATAGGAAAATATCAAATAACATTAGAGTCACCGTGTCTTCCATGGTGATGTGATTAATTTCATATAAGCACTAAAGCCTTTTTTATGGTGTTATCCAGTGTTCATTCAGATTTGTTCCAGTTACTGAAATTGAGGGCTAAAATCAAAGAGGGCAAAGAGAGGAACTGATATTCTTTGAACTCTGCCAGGAGCTTTACCTACTTGTTCTCCTTAATTTACTTCTTAAAACAGCTCTGTCCAGCTCAGTACTCCATGTTATGAGTGGAAGACCTGAAAACCAGAAAGGCTAAGTAACTTGCCTAAATGGAACCAGTCATTCTGACTCTGAAGTTCCTGAAGCCCCCTAAATCATAATGCAATGATTAAATGGATCTGCTGTGTTTGTACATTTACTCAAAAGCGTACTGAATATTCACACACAAGACAGTTATCTGTTGCTGAATGATATTTTATTAGCTTGATAATTTGGGCCTGCCCTCAGCATTAATAAGCTTCAGCACTAGTCACAAGATTTTTGATTCACTGGTGGGGAAACTTTCTTGTTTTAAAAAATGCAGTTAGAGAATGGGCATCTACTTCTTGGGAGCTGCAGTGACAGCAGGCTTCTCTTCACGGGTGATGGGAATGGTGCGTTCAGGGCCAGGGCCCTGTTTCCTTGGTCCATTCACAGTGAGGACCCCATCAGATGACAGGGATGAAGTAATGGCGAGAGGGTCCACATCAGCTGGAACCCGGTATTTCCTGTGGAACTCCCTGGAGATGAAACCATGTTCATCCTAATCCAAAAGAAGGCGATAAGAATAGAAAATAATATCACTTGCATCCCCATTCCCTTTAGGTGAGACCAATGACATGGCAACATGAGAGAAAGATCAATAGCTGTTCATCTCAGGTTTAGGGCTAAGAATGAGTTGCTTAGGTAATTACTCCTACCAGTGAGAGTCTAAGAAGCCTGAAATAGCCCACAACTTTATAGTTTTTCAAACCCTGAGGCACAGATATGTTCAGGGGTATTTCCCAAAGATTTAGATCATTGTTGGCTTGGTCTACAGAATGTGGGATCTCCTGCTGGCATTGAGGATCTGAGTCCCTTGAGGAAGCCTAAAAATTGTTCTGACTCTTCAGGAATGTTCTAGAATGTTCCAGACCAATAGGACTGCTGCTGGGAAAAAAAAAAAAGTGACTCCGTCCAGGGAGACTATGACCCAAACTTACATGAGCAAAACTGAAACAGCTTGAGGACATTAAACTATATTAGTTGATGCACAGGTTCTGAGTTGCCACTTATTGGTGAGAACTATTTTGAAGTCCTCCCAGAAAGTCGTGAGAAATTGTTCCATTCATCAGAATTCCCCAAAGAGTAGATGACCTTAACCTTTATGCCTGGTGAATCTTAAGCATTTATTCAAACAGGCTTTCAATTAACTGATTTCCACATGAACTATAAGGGATTACGGGCTGAGTACAACTCTGAAATTTAGGTAATCCAAGTAGTTCAGCATTAAGATGGGCCTAAAGAGGAAAAGTAAATCCCAGAACATCTAAAAGAGAAGTCAAAACTCAGTGCCTTCAGGGTACATGCAGTTAATGTGTTTATGTAAAGCAACCAGGTAACTGACTATGCCAAAATTAGTGGTCCTCAACCTTGACTGTAGCTTAGAATTATCTAGGGAGCTTTAAAAAATGTTGCTGCCTGTCTAAGAATTCTGATTCAATTCAGAATTCTGGAGTATGTCTGAGTATTGGGGTTTTTTAAAATTCCCCTGTGATTCTAACACCACGGTTGACAACCACTGGTTTTTATGAGGAGTGAATGTCCCATCCATCCCATCTAAGGCAATCAAAAACAAACAACAAGGGCCACTTCTCCAGTTGTAACAACAATAACAACAGGTCTATCCCTAATTTAGTCTTCTTGCAATTGATTTTTAAACCCTTTATGACTGAGGACTGGAATGCTGCCAGCCTCAGAGGCTGATGGCAGTACCTGATATATTACAGTATGAATGAATGAGAAGGAAAAAACCAAGCTCTGTACCTGGCGTTCTTCATGTTTGCCATGCACCTCAATCACATCTCCCAACACCTTGACTTTGAGTTCCTCTGGGGAGAAGTGCTTCACGTCCAAGTTGACGGAGAACCTGTCCTTTTCCAGGCGCATCTAGAAATAGCAAGGTGAGAGAATGAAGTGGGAGAAAAGACAGCAGGAATGTTGATTACACTGATGCAGTCTCACTATTCTGCAGATGTGCCTTCTGTCCAGGTAATTTATCTTCCTCTTTTCTGCTAAAAATCCATTTTTGAATAAACATGGCTCTCTGGTTCAGGGGAGCCACCACAGTGATACCCAAGACTCTCAGTCATCAGTTCCAAACTTTATTTGCAGGGACAGAGAAGAAGACAGATCACCCAGGGGACCAATCACAGGATGGGTCTGGGCCTGGCTTTAGCTGCTTCTCTGAACCCCAATGCCTGGCTTTGTCATTTGTCTGTAAAACAAAAGCTCCTTCTTATTACTCAGGTTTTTTGTTTTGTTTTGTTTTTTGCCAGATCTTCCACCCACACAATCAGGAATGTTCTGCTGGGCCGGCTTGTCCTTCCAAAGCCCTTGCCCCCTCAGCTCCTGTTTACTCACACTTGAATATTTTTAAACCAGAGTGTTATCTGTGACAGCCTCTGTCAACCTTATCTGTTTACCCAATTCTCCCACCATCTTAGGACACGTATGGGGGTGGGGAGGATGTCCAAAGACTAACCTATATTCTTTCCTCATAAGGCTTGGACCCAGGCTGGTGTCCTGTCACAGCCCTGAGGAACCCAGAACATCACAGCAGAGGAAATAGAAAGAAAATAGTGGTGGTTGTCTCCAGTTCCCCCCAGTGGGGATAAAAAGCTTAGGATGAGGCAGGACTCTCATGACTCTGAAACTTAAGATGATACAGTTTGTCAGGAGTATGGGTATTAGAAGAGACTAGCAAAGGAATTTAAAGGCAGTTCTTTTCCTGCATTATGAACCAAACCAGGAGAGGGTATTCTACTCAGAAGCCGGGAGACAGAGGATGATCTTCACAGGGCATGGAAAAGTGTGATAAATATCATACAGAGAAACATTCCATAGAAACAGTGACTGGGAAAGGGAGGCACTAGTAACCTCATTTTTCTTCACTTCTGACCACACGTGTGACTAAAGTGGTTTGGGCAGAGAAGAAAAGGAAAATGGACAGAGAAGTTTCCAGGAGGTTCCAGGAAGGAGTCTGCCATCCTGGCAGACAGGAGACTCACCTCTGAGAGTCCAGTGTCAATCCAGCTGGGTGCCCGCAGGAAAGAGGGTGGCCGAAGGTAGAAGGGGCTCAGGGAAGTAGAAGTCGGGAAGAGGTCAGACTCCAACAGGTGCTCCCCGAAGAACTGGTCAAAGAGGCGGCTGGGGGAGTGGAAAGGAAAGAAGGGGCGGCGGATCCAGGGGTGGTGGATGGCGATGTCCATGGTGGCTAGGTGAGTGTGGGGGGTCAGTTGGCTGGTCAGCTCCTTCAGCTGCAGCTGCAGCCAGCCCCTTATATATGCAGTCTTGTGAAGCTTCTGGAATGGTGATGTCAGGGGTTTTATTATCCCAGCTCACCGCCGGTTCATGGAGACTTGTGATCGGGGATTTGGCAGGGTGACACATACCCAGTACTCACTGAGCTAAGAAAAGAGAAACACAAACACGTCTGAGCTGGCCAGTGACTTGTCATGGTCTTGTTTCACTAGCTTTCCGCCCACAACCAATGGCACCCACCCCCACCCCCATTCTCTGAAGCTGGGACAGAGTCAGGAATCCCAAGCAGGCACGGGCAGTGTGCCCCTCCTCCTCCTCTCCAGTCTTGCATGCCAAGGGAATGGAGCCAGCAACTATCTTGGGCCTGGGCAGGGACTGGAATCTTCCTAGGCTGGGCCCCAGGGACATTAACTCTTTGCGGGTCTCTGGAGGAAAGCAGTGACTGTCAGCATGTCAATACCAGGCATCTGCCCGGTGCCCTGGGTTGACCTGGGGTTCAGGGGAAGACCCTGACATTAATCTGGGCAGAAAGACTCCCTATATCCCCCGCAAAAGTCAGAGGGGTTTCTTGCATCTTTCATCCTAGGTGGCTTGTAGAACATTAAGCCCAGGAGTGCTTTATGAAGTAGGGTGCACGGTGCCTGCGACTGAGGAGAAAAGGTGGTGTGGAAATGTGCAAATCGTGTGTGAGGGTATCTACTAGGCCTCTTGCCCTCGGGCATCAGCTCCCCTCTCCAGCTCGCCCCCCATCCAGGGCCGTCCAGGACCCTCAGCTGTCCTCTCAGGCCCCCCGCAACAGCTGAAGCATGTGCGGGGGAGGGGACCGGGGGTCCGGGCGGCGCTGGTCACACCCTCATCGCTCGCACTCAGGGCCCCGCTCCTCGCCCCTCCCCCCAGAGGCTCCGCACTATTTTGGGTGGTGTCGACCCCGCCCCCACCTCCACCCGAGCCCTGGCTCTCCCGGCAGCTGGAGGGGTCGCGCTGC
>NW_007252766.1:608734-622032 GCF_000164805.1 Carlito syrichta | reverse complement strand
GGGGCCAGCCATCCCCCAGCCCAGACCCCCCCTCGGCCCCTCCAAGCGGGGGTCTCTCCGCTTCCTACTGACCCCAGGGCGGACCTGGTGCCTGCGCTGCTCTGATCCCTGCCCCTTGCCCGCCCTGGCGTGCCTTCTCTTCCCCTTTCACCCACCCAGTCCGGGCTTGCTTTGCCCTTCTCCTCCGCCATCTCCTTTCCCTTCTCCTCGGGTCCCTCTTCCCAGCTGCCTTCTCCTCCCCCTAACTGTGGTGTCCCCTCACCCCTTCCCTGCTTCTCCTGACTCCCCTCCTGCTCTTCCCAATCCCTCACCCCCTGATCTCTCATTTCACCCCCGGGCCCACCACACCGCCCCTCACCCGGCCTCTGGCTTTCTCTCTGCCCCTTAGGCCTCCTGCCAGAAGAGATCCTGACCCCCACACTCTACCATGGCTACTACGTCCGGCCTCGGGCCGCCCGAGCTGGGGAGGGCAGCAGGGCAGGGGCCTCCGAGCTGAGGCTCAGTGAGGGCAAGTTCCAGGCATTTCTGGACGTGAGCCACTTTACCCCGGATGAGGTGACCGTGAGGACTGTGGACAACCTTCTGGAGGTGTCTGCCCGACACCCCCAGCGCCTGGACCGCCATGGCTTCGTGTCCCGAGAGTTCTGCCGCACCTACATCCTGCCTGCTGACGTGGACCCCTGGAGGGTGCGAGCAGCCCTCTCCCACGACGGCATCCTTAACCTGGAGGCGCCCCGGGGCGGCCGTCACTTGGACACAGAGGTCAATGAGGTCTACATCTCCCTGCTCCCTGCACCTCCGGATCCAGAGGAAGAGGAGGAGGCAGCGGGGTTTGAGCCCTGATTGCCACAGACCCAGCACGCAGAGAATCCCTTTCCACCTCCCACAGCGACAGGAGTTACTGCCCACCACTCCAGAGGTAGCGGCATCCTTGGAGGAAGGGAAAGGCGCATGGTCCACAATGTATGGTTTGGTCCCCTGGGACATGTCGCAGCCTTGGGTTTAGCGTTGGGTGGAGCTGAATAAACCCAACCAAATCTCAGGGCCTCTGCTTGTGCTGCTCCCTATTCTGTGGCAGGGAAGAGGGGATGGCCAGGGAGGGAGGAGGTCATAGCCAGCTAGACAAAAAGCTCCTCAGTTCGATGTGCCCAACGTCACAGCACCCTGAGCTCGCACTTGGATGCTGAGATCACGCCCGGAAGCTGACTCTGGCTCCAGATCAAATTCCTAGCCATAATTTTCTCACAATGCAACAAAAGAGAGAGTGATCCTGGGAGGGAAAAGGGATATGCCATCCAAACAGCCCAGAGGGCACTGTCTGAGCTGGTGATTAGAGACACAAAAACAAGGGTCTCCAGACTGTCTGGCCCTTTTTGGGTAGGGGTTGGGAAAATGGTTTTTGGCTGGAGAGAGTTGCCTAAAGCCCTGAAGTGAACACTTTGTTTTCCCATACTAAAGTCTCTCCACTGAAATGGTCACTGATTTTGAGGGACTGAGTATGCACACACAGGAACACCAATACAGAAGATTCTACCATCATCACTGAACCCCATTGCCTCCCCATCCTCTGAGGATATGGTGTGTTCAGGAAAGCCTGAGAGGCTGTCTCCTCACACACAGGCATGCTGTCTGCATGCAAGAGAAGACACGTGTGTATCATTTAGGAATTGTCCAGAAGATGTTCCTGCCCACAAATATTTATTTTATCAGAATATGGTGGACACCTAAAATTCTTTCTATATTAAAGTGGTTGTTTCTCAGCTTTTAGGAGTTACAAACCCACCTGAGAATCTGACAAAAGCTATAGATGCTCTAACCAGAAAAATACACATGCTCCCAAATTTGGCAATACAATTTCAATAGGTTCCCATAAATTTTGAGATCTATTGACATACCCCTCTTAGGGATCTATGGATTCCCAGGAGAATAACCTTCACTTGAGGCATTCAGTTTTTGGTTAAAGGATTGCCAACTATTAAAAATTAAAGCACACATCAGAGAAATAACTGTTGATCTAATTGTTCATTCATTCACTCAATAAATATTTATCAAACCCCAAAGTAATACACTATGGGGAATATACATTGTAAATATAAATTATACAAACTATGGATTTTTATTGCTTACTCTCAGAAATCTAGTTGAGAAGAAAAATAAAAAAAGGTTTCTCTTCACACTTCAGCCAGAACAGTTTCATATTGATTTGTTTTGTAATTGAGTTTTATTTAAAAGAAAGGATTTCTTAGCTAGAAAAAATGTGAAAACCTCTGATTTAGTTCAAATCTCCAACCCATTCACATCCTTTTAAAGTTATTAATCAACTTCTTTCTGGGATAATTTTTTTTTTTTTTTTTTTTTTTGAGTTGGAGTCTCACTCTGTCGCCCAAACTGGAGTGCAGTGGCTGCTCCCGGCCACCGCAGCCTCGACATGCCGGGCTCCGGTGATCCTTCCACCTCAACCTTTCAAGTAGCCGGAATTACAGGCGTGCGCTACCACGCCCGGCTGATTTTTTTGACTTATTGTAGAGATGAGGTCTCGCTGCCCAGGTGGGTCTCGAACCCTCGGCTCAGGCAATCCACTCACCTCAGCCTCCCAAAAGCGTGGAATTACAGGCTGAGCCACCGAGCCCAGCACTGATTTTTTTATTTTATTGTAGAGATGAGGTCTCGCCTGCCCAGGCGGATCTCGAACCCGTGGGCTCTGGCAATCCACTCGCCTCAGCCTTCCAAAGGCGCAGGATTACAGGCTGAGCCACTGAGCCCGGCTGGGATAATTTAAATGACAGAGAACTTAGAACTTTGTAAAGTAGCCCACGACATTTTCTTTTTGGATGTAACTGTTAATATTCTTCCTGAATCAAAATCTGAATTTCATAACTTCTGCCCATTGGTTCTGGTTATGTCCAGAAAGCAAATGCAATCCTTCTTTCACTTAAAAGTCCTTCAGACATTTAGAGATAACCAACCTAAGGCTTTCCCTTCCCAGCGAAACATGCCTAGGTCTTTTAACCATATCTTACAGCACTTTCCACATCACTATTACCCAGACAACTTTCTTTGAAACACACTGCCTTTTGATAATACAACTTAAAATTTAACATCTAGACCTAAAATTATTTCAGTCATGGATTGACAGGTACAGACTTCAATGAAATAATCAATACGTTTGTTTATCACTCTAGACTTATGTTAATGCTGCTTGAGGCATATCAGGTTTCCTGGTCACCGCAATGCACTATTGGTTTCTTTGAAGTTTCTGGTCTTCTAAAAATCTCTTGGGTACTTTAAAAAATCTCTTAGGTGCGGTAATATTTTTTTTTTTAATTACAAAAGATGTGGCTAAAGGGAACCAGGTTGCAGAGGGCTTTGAGTGCCGGGCTGAGAAGTTTGAACTCTGTCCTATAGGTGGCAGGAAATCATTAACAGCTTTTGAGCCAGAGAAGAAGGGGAGAGTAAGAGGATGAAAAGGATACAGTTAATCTAATGGACTGCAGGGGAGACAGTTCAATGACTGGGGCACAAAATAAGAAAATAAGATGCTTTGCCATCTGACAATTAGCTGAGAACAAGAAGCAATAATAACAATAAGCCAGGTGTGGTGGCTCACGCTTGTGATTCTAGCACTTTGGAAGGTGGAGGTGAGAGGACTGCCTCAGCCCAGGGGTTCAAGACCAGCCTTGGCATCTTGACCTGACCTCGTCTCTACAATAAATCAAAAAATTAGCTGAGCGTGATGGCACATGCCTGTAGTCCCACCTACTTCGAAGGCTGAGGTGGAAGGATAGCCTGAGCCCAGCAGGCCGAGGCTATGATGGCTGTGAGCGAGCCACTGCACTACAGCCTGGAGACTCCAACCCTCTCCCCGCCACACACAAAAAAAGGAACTGGGGCCATTTCAACCATAGAGTCATCTAATTTTATACCAGGAAGGTGATTAGGTAATAAGTTCACTTCTTTAATTTTACAGACCTTGAAAACTTAGGCCCTAAAATGTTAAGTGATTTGCCTACATTATTTCATTACTTTCAAATAGCAAGGAATATACAAGGAATCCATTTCCCTAACTTCCTTTTTTTTCTTTTTTTTTTTTTTCAGTCGGAGTCTCACTCTGTTGCCCAGGCTGGAGTGCAGTGGCACGCTCATGGCTATCACATTGCAGCCTTGCCCTGCTGGGCTCAGGTGATCCTTCTACCTCAGCCTTCCAAGTAGCTGGGACTACAGGCACATGTCACCATGCCCAGCTAATTTTTCTGTTTATCGTAGAGATGAGATCTCGCCAAGTTGCCCAGACTGGTCTTGAACCCCTGGGTTCAGGCAATCTTCTCGCCTCAGCCTCCCCAAGTGCTGGAATTACAGGAGTAAATCACCATGCTCGGCCCATTTCCCTAACTTTAAGGTTTTAAGAGATTCCAGTAACCAAACTCAGATTTTGGACAGGAATAATAAGAAGCTGGTACCAGAGCCGAGTGCAGTGGTTCACGCCTGTAATACTAGCACTTTGGGAGGTAAAGGCAAGAAGATTGCCTGAGCCCAGGGGTTCAAGATCAGCCTGGCCAACATGGCAAGACCCTGTCTCTACAATTAAAAAAAAAAATTAAGCCAGGCTCAGTGGCTCAGCCTGTAATCCCGCGTTTTGGGAGGCTGAAGTGAGTGGATTACCTGAACCCGCGGGTTTGAGACGTGCCTGGGCAACTTGGCGAGACCTCATCTCTACAATAAATCAAAAAATTAGCTGGGCGTGATAGCGCGCGCCTGTAGTTCCAGCTGCTTGGAAGGCTGAGGCGGAAGGATCGCAGGAGCCCAGCAGGTCGAGGCTGCGGTGGTTGGGAGCAGCCACTGCACTCCAGTCTGGGTGACAGAGTGAGACTCCAACTCAAAAAAAAAAAAAAAATTAGCCAAGGTGGTGGTGCACACCTGTAATTCTAGCTACTTGGAAGACTGAGTCGGAAGGATTGCCTGAGCCCAGCAAGTTGAGGCTGCAGTAACTGTGAGTGTGGCACTGGATTTCAGTCTGGGTGACAGAGTGAGACTCCTATTCAAAAAAAAAAAGAAGGAAAGAAAGAAAAGATAAAAAGAAGTTGGTACCAATTACCTTAAAAGTGAAACTCAAGTCTGAATGGTGCTGGGCAAACATAAGGTAAGACTCTATCATTAAAAAGGAGATATTTCAAAGACAGTGTGATGTAGTGGAGAAACATTTCCTCAGGAAACCCAGAGCCCTTTTCTATCTCAGGTTTCTTTTTTATCGAAGCTTGAAGCTCAAGTTCATGGCTTCATCAAAAGAAACCTCAAATCCTGCAGGTGAGATAGCTCTCACCTGAAGTCTGGGTGTGTTGTTCCACCCTTTGGGAACAGTCACCTAGGAATTATTCCAGCAGGTGGCTTACAAAGATCAACCTGCTAGGTTGAAATCTGACACGGACAGACACTCCCGGGAGCTGCCTCCAAAAGCTAAACCAGGAACCAGGAAATGCACAAGCCTCTAGAAGCCGAAAAACAGCTGGGCTCTCTGAGAGACTGAACGCCATGGGAAACCGGCTCTGCTGCCGGGGAAGCGGGTGAGTAGGGCGGCAGGACGGAGGGTAAAAATCTCTGTTGGTGAAACTTGAGGCCCAGAGAGGTAGTTATCTGCCAGCCTCCCACTGCTATCTTCCCCTGCCTGGTATTTCTTGGTTCCAGCACCAGAGCAGCACCTCCTTCCATGCATAATCCTTTCAAGGAGACTTTAGAAAACAGAGCCAGGCCAGCTGACTGTAGCCAGAGCAGGGCTGGGATGTTGAACTGGCATTGTTTCTCTGCCGTCCTCTTCCTCCCTTTTCCCTTCTCTCCCTTCCCTTCATCTTCTGATGAGAATAATTGTAGCATTTGAGAGCTTTCTATGTGCCAGGCATTTTACAATCTCATTTCATTTTCCCAACACTTCTATGAGAAAAGTGGTCTTTTCTCTCCTCTCATTTTACAGCCAGTTGAGAAGCTGAGGCTCAGAGAGGTTAACTAACTTGCCCAAGGTCACAGGACTATTAAACAAGCAAACCAAGATTCCAATCCAAGCTTGCCTGACTTTAACATAATACCACCTCCCAGAGCCCACACTTATCGAGCAGATCAACTTTGGAGAAATGTTTATTTAAAAGGGCAGAAGTAGGCTGGGCATGGTGGCTCATGCCTGTAATCCCAGCACTCAGGGAGGCCAAGGCAAGAGGACTGAATTTAGGAGTCTAAGACCAGCCTGGGCAACATAGTAAGACTTTGTTTCTACAATAAATGAAAAAGTTAGTCAGAAGGGGTGTCGCTCCTGTAGTCCCAGTTACTCGGAAGGCTGAAGTGGAAGGATTACCTGAGCCCATTAGGTCAAGGCTGTGATACCCATGAAGGTGCCACTACACTCCAGCCTGGTGACAGGGTGAGACCCCAATTCAAAAAATAAAAATAAGCCGGGCTCGGTGGCTCAGCCTGTAATCGCGCGCTTTGAGAGGCTGAAGTGAGTGGATTGCCTGAGCCCGCGGGTTCGAGACGCGCCTGGGCAACTTGGCAAGACCTCATCTCTACAATAAATCAAAAATTAGCCGGGCGTGGTAGCACATGCTTGTAGTTCCGGCTACCTGGAAGGCTGAGGCGGAAGGATCGCCGGAGCCCAGCAGGTCGAGGCTGCGGTGGCTGGGAGTGGCCACTGCACTCCAGTCTGGGCGACAGAGTGAGACTCCAACAAAAAATTTAAAAAACTAAAAAAACCAAAAAATAAAAATAAAAAAAGGGCAGAAGTAGGATGAAGGGGAATATCCATGGAATACTTGAATATAACTTTCACACTTATTTGCTCTGTGACCTACGGCAAGTCTCTTAATTTCTCTGTAATCCCTGCATAGAAAATACAGATAATACATTCCCCCCACTGTTTGGATCTCAGGTTTGTTTTGAATAGCAAAGGGTATATGTGAAACCTCATAATACAAGTTTATGGCATCGTTACTGTTCTTTCCCAGAGTTTTCATCACCACCATAAACTCCTGGACCTGGTTTTATCCTGTCTACTGCCTTCTTAGCTATATTATTCAATATATAGCTCAGACATTGAGGATGTATAGTTATATCAATAAAGCATTGTTGTGTGTGTGTGTGTGTGTGTGTGTGTGTGTGTGTCTTTTTGAGTCAGGGTCTCACTCTGGTGCCCAGGCTGGAGGGTAGTGACACGATCATAACTTTCTACAGCCTCAACCTTCTGGGCGCAGACAGTTTTTCTGCCTCAGCCTCCAGAGTGGCTGTGACTACAGGTGTGTGTCACTAAGCCCCACCAGTTTTTTTTATTCTTGAGGAGACGAGGTCTCACTATGTTGCCTAGGCTGGTCTAGAAATCCTGGGCTCAAGCAGTCCACCTAGTTTAGCCTCCCAAAGTGCTGGGATTACAGGTGTGAGCCTCTGCGCCTGGCTGCATTGTTATATTTAGAGAGAGAAATGTGATACATTGGAAAGCAATAGGTTTTAGAGTGGGTACACTGGAATTGTGTATTGTTCCCCCATTCACTCATTTATCCATTCTTTTATTAAACAAATAGTTATTGAACACATACTGTGTACCAGGAACAGTGACAGATACAAAAGACGTAGTGTAATAAAAGGAAATTTGGACGGGCATGTTGATTCAAGCCTGTAATCCCAGCACTTTGGGAGGCCAAGGTGGAAGGATTGCTTGAGCCCAGAAATTCAAAACCAGCCTAAGCAACATAGCAAGATCTCTTCTCTAAAGAATTATAAAGATTAACTGGGTATGGTGGTGTGTACCTATAGTTCCAGCTACTTCGGAGGCTGAGGCACAAGGATCACCTGAGTCCAGAAGGTCCAGGCTGTGTTGAGCCACTTTTCTCCAGCCTGGGAAACAGAATGAGACCCTGACTCAAAAAAGAAAAAGGAAATTTGATTCTTCTTTTTTTTTCCAGGCTGGAGTACAGTGGCACAATCACAGCTCACTACCATCTCGACTTCCTGGGCTCAAATAGCTGAGGCCATAGGTGCATGCCACCATGCCTGACTAATTATTTTATTTTATTTTTTTGAGTTGGAGTCTCACTCTGTCGCCCAGGCTGGAGGGCAGTGGCCGCTCCCAGCCACCGCAGCCTCGACTTGCTGGGCTCCGGCGATCCTTCCGCCTCAGCCTTCCAAGTAGCTGGAACTACAGGCGTGCGCTACCACACCCAGCTGGCTTTCTTTTTGATTTATTGTAGAGATGAGGTCTCACCAAGTTGCCCAGGCGGATTTCGAACGCACGGGCTCAGGCAATCCACTGACCTCAGCCTCCCAAAGGCATGGGATTACAGGCTGAGCCACCGAGCCTGGCTGCAGTGGCACACTTACGACCACGCCAGCATCGACTTGCTGAGCTGCGGCGATCCTTCCGCCTCAGCCTTCCAAGTAGCCAGAAGTACAGGCGCATATCACACCTGGCCTATCTATCTAACTATCTATCTATCATCTATTTATCTATCTACTATCTATCATCTATCTATCTATCTATCTATCTAATCTATCTATCTTAGAGACGAGGTCTCGCTAAGTTGCCTGGGCTGGTCTTGAACCCGCGGGCTCAGACAATTCACTCACCTTGGCCTCCCAAAGTGCTGGGATTACAGGCTGAGCCACCGAGCCTGGCCTATTTTATTATATTTTGTGTAGAAATAGGGTCTCGTTATGTTGTCCAGGCTGGTCTCAAACTACTAGCCTCAAGCGATCCTACTGCCTCAGCCTTCCAAAGTGTTGGGATTACAGGCGTGAGCCCCTGCACTTGGTCCTGCCTTCTTGAGTAAGATACCAGTGTTCTAGGGCTTTCAGTGACCTATCTGTATTTGTATTTGTTTTCTTGGTTGTTTTTTTTTTTAGTTGGAGTCTCACTCGGTCGCCCAGACTGGAGTGGAGTGGCCGCTCCCGGCCACCGCAGCCTCGACCTGCTGGGCTCCGGTGATCCTTCCGCCTCAGCCTTCCGAGTAGCCGGAATTACAGGCATGTGCTACCATGCCCGGCTGATTTTTTGATTTATTGTAGAGATGAGGTCTTGCTGCCTAGGCGGGTCTCGAACCCGCGGGCTCAGGCAATCCACTCACCTCAGCTTCCCAAAGGCGCGGGATTACAGGCTGAGCCACCAAGCCCGGCTTGTATTTGTTTTTTTTTGGTTGTTTTTTTTTTTTTGAGTAGGAGTTTCACTCTGTCGCCCAGACTGGAGTGCAGTGGCCTCTCCCAGCCACCGCAGCCTCGACCTGCTGGGCTCCGGTGATCCTTCCGCCTCAGCCTTCCAAATAGCCGGAACTACAGGCGTGCACTACCACGCCCGGCTAATTTTTTTGATTTATTGTAGAGATGAGGTCTCGCTGCCCAGGGGGGTCTCGAATCCGCGGGCTCAATCAATCCACTCACCTCAGCCTCCCAAAGGCGCGGGATTACAGGCTGAGCCACCGAGCCCGGCTTTTTTTTGTTATTTCAGTAAACCTCCAGAGATTTGAAGATACTATCACAATTTTAAAATATTCTTTTTATTTTTATTGATTTTTTTGAGTCAGAGTTTCACTCTGTTGCCCAGGCTGGAGTGCAATGGCACACTCATGGCCCCCGCAGCTTCGACCTGCTGAGTTCAAGCCATCCTTCCGCCTCAGCCTTCCAAGTAGCTGGATCTACAGGTGTGCTAATTTTTTGTTTTATTGTAGAGATGAGGTCTCACTAAGTTGCCTAGGCTGGCCTTGAACTGCTGGACTCAGGCATTCTTCTCACCTTGGCCTCCCAAAGTGCTGAGATTACAGGATTAAGCCACTGCGCCCGGCTAAAATAGTCTTTGTTGTTGTATTTTTCTGATTACAAAAGTAATAAACAAATTCACTGTAGAAAATTTGGAAAGAACAGAAAAAAAAAGAAGCAATCATAAAATGCAAGCACCTAGAAATGATGAAAACATCTTAGTGTATTTCCATATTCTTTTAAAATGTGCACAGTTTTTAATCCAAAACGTTTTTCTTATCTTTTTGGTAACCTAGTAAAGAGTAAAATTTTCCATTCTGTTAGGTGTTCTTCCAACATCCTTTATTAAGTGGCTACATATTTTCCATTAATTAAATATGCCATTTATTTAGTTGGTTACCAAATGTTGGACATGTATAAATTATTTCATAGTATATGGAATTGAGAGAGAGTAAACACATTTATGTTTAAGGCTTTTTTTTTTTTTTTTGAGACAGAGTCTCATTGTTGCCCAGGCTGGAGGGCAGTGGCACATTCACAGCTACAGCAGCCTCAACCCGCTGGACTCAGGCGATCCTTCTGCCTCAGCCTTCCAAGTAGCTGGAACTTCAGGTGTGTGCCATCATGCCCAGCTAATTTGTTTATTTATTGTAGAGACATGGTCTTGCCAATCAATTTGTCCAGGCTGGTCTCGATTTTTTTCTTTTCTTTCTTCTTTTTTTTTTGAGTTGGAGTCTCACTCTGTCGCCCAGACTGGAGTGCAGTGGCACGCTCCCGGCCACCGCAGCCTCGACCTCCTGGGCTCCAGCAATCCTTCCAACCTCAGCCTTCCAAGTAGCTGGAAATACAGGCACGTGCTACCACGCCCGGATAATTTTTTGATTTATTGTAGAGATGAGGTCTCGCCAAGTTGCCCAGGCAGGTCTTGAACCCGCGGGCTCAGGCAATCCACTCACCTCAGCCTCCCAAGGCGCGGGATTACAGGCTGAGCCACCGAGCCTGGCTCAGGCTGGTCTCAAACCCTTGGACTCAGGCAATCCTCTTACCTCGGCCTCCCCAAGTGCTGGGATTACAGGCATGAGGCACCAAGCCCAACTTATTATTGCCAATTGCATGGTAGAGGGATTGCACCAATTTTTATTCCTTCTACCACTGTAGGAGAGTGCCCCTTTAGTTTTCTTAATTCTGATCTAAAGTAAAATCCCATCACCCAAGAATTTAACCAAATACTCTATTTGGATTGTGTCCAGGCATTGTGCAATATTCAGCTTGGATCGGGCTCTATTCACTAAACTTGGAGAGCTCTAGTCTATGTATTTAAAAATATTTTCTCGGTCTACTTAAATAGAAATAAGTAAGAAAATAGTAGTGATGGGGATAAGGAATGAAGATTCTCTGGTTCCTAGGATAGTGCTATGACTGAATAGAGGTAACATAAAGCAAGAGGTGAACTGGCAGAAGAGGAAGAAGAAAAACAGAGGTAGTTTTTCTTCTGAACCACCTTTAGATTTTGGGTGGAGACTCTTAACTGCTCTCAACATAGCAAGCTGCATCAAGACTAAAAATCAGGGTCAGGCATGATGGCTCATGCCCAGCACTTTGGGAGGCTGAGGCAAGAGGATTTCTTGAGCCCAGGAGTTCGACATCAGCCTAGGCAACATGGTGAGGACTCTCCTCTATAAAAACATTTTTTAAATGAGCTGGGCATGGTGGCAGTCCCAGCAACTCAGGAGGTTGAGGCAGAAGGATAGCCTGAGCCCAGGAGGTTGAGACTGCAGTGAGCTGTGATTGTGCCAATGCACACCAGCCTGGGCGACAGAATGAGACCCCCAACTTAAAAAAAAAAAAAATCATACCAAAACATAAACCTGTCAAATGGGTGTGGAAACAGTCAAGATTTGGGGGGGGAGTAGTATAGTAAACATGATTTAGAACTAAGTGTGCATACCTCTCCCTCCCCCTTCACTCTTTAATTAGCAAAAGAAGGACGCTTCCCGGAGGTGAGAGGTCAGACAGACAAATTAGGGTTGGCTCCGGAATTGGAAATGTACTAGCAAGAAAAAGCATCCGAAGTAAGCCCCAAACTATTCAACCTATTTCCACAGTGTTGTCTCTCTGCGTGTCAAATAGTTGACAATCACGCAGACACACAGGCTCCATCAGGGACCCCAGGGGCTCAGAAATGAACGTAAGAGGTCTGCCTTGCAGCAAGGGCAGGATAGCTGAGTCACTTACCAAATCCAGCGCTAACTGTTCTGTAGGCAAAGTTCTCCAATGGATGTTAAAGGTTAAATATCTCTCACTTTCTCTGTTAATTAAAAACAAGGCCAAGGAAGCAGGCAGGGAGGTCACTTGTCAGGAAAGGGTTTTGAGGGGCTCTAACTATTATAGCCCTGGCTATTACAGCTCTTATGACTTTCAGAATAAAAGTACCAGGTTGGCAAAGTCTCCAGAAAAAACAAAAAAAAGAAAAAACACTGAGGAAGAAGCAAGAGGGTCTCTGGATTCGGTAATACCCCATTATTTGGCAGCTTTCCCTCACCTCCTGCTGGGATTAGCCGGTTAGACAATCCCAGAATAGCCCTCCAGCCAGCCACATCCCTGGCATGTAGTGCCTGGTTGCCTGAGGCTGTATTTTGGGTTTGGTTATGTCACTTGTACCATTCCACCTTCCAGAGCTGTCCATTTGGGAGAGGTGTGGTACTCTTGACAAATGTTTTGGGTCTGAACCTGGCTCAGGGTGAATCTTCGTTAGAGGGAGGTAGGGAAGGACATCCCAGAATGTTCAGGAGACCACAGAGCAAATGACGGAGGAGGGAAGACAGAAGTCAGGGCTCTTGCACATGGGTGATCTGTTTTTCCTATCACAGGAGCTGCCCATCAACTTTGCAGAAGAAAAGGAAAACAGGTAATTTTGCTGGGGGAGGGTGAGAAGGATTCTGGGGGAGGCAAATTAGAGAAGATAATAGGCATCTTTGGAAGGGGCATAGGGTGGAAAGAGAGTGACTTTGCAAGGGATAAAGGGAGATGAGAATCTGTGGATTACTGGGCTCAAGACCAGCTCCGAACCTCTAAATCTGACCCTTTCCATTATCTCAGAGTGGCAGGGTCGGTCATTCATTCTTGCATTCATCCTGCAAATATTAACTGACCACTTATATTGTATGTGAGGCACTCTGTGGGGCCCCAAGGAGGCAAAGAGGCACAAGAGGAAGCACACATGATCTCAGCCCTGGAAGAGCTGAAAATCAAGTTTAAGAGATAGATTCATATAAACAGATAATTGTAATGTCATCTCCTGGTACACTCATGCCATGGGAGAATGAGAGATGACACTGGTGTCAAAGGAGTGGCAGCAGATTTGCAAGTCTGGGTAGGGGTGGGGGGTGGGGATCTTTTGTATTTCTTCAGGGTCAAATGTGACTTCATCTTTTGTGTTTCTGATTATGCTTATTTGGTTTTTTTCTCGTTTTTTCTTGGTCAGTCTAGCTAGGGGACCATCATTCTTGTTTACCCTTTCAAAGCACCAGCTTTTTGTTTCATTGATTTTTTTGTATTATCTTTTTGTCTTCTATGTCCTG
>NW_007252766.1:607122-608460 GCF_000164805.1 Carlito syrichta | reverse complement strand
ATTCATGCGCTACCACGCCCGGCTGATTTTTTTATTTATTGTAGAGATGAGGTCTCGCTGCCCAGGCGAGTCTCGAACCCGCAGGCGAGTCTCGAACCCGCAGGCTCAGGCAATCCACTCACCTCAGCCTCCCAAAGGCGCGGGATTACAGGCTGAGTATATATTTGTTAAACTGTATTAGGGACTGGTAGATGTGGATGGAAGGTATTATGGGCACATTGCAAAAGGGCCAGATTGTATACCCTGTTAAGGAGCTGGGATGCAAAAACAGAAGTGAGAATGGAGGTGGGGAAATTAGCTAGAAGCCTGCCATAATAGTTTAATAGCGATCGGAAGAGGTCATTCTCAAAAGAGATGGAGAAAATGGATTTAAGTTGGATTTCTTCCCTCAGGGAGCCAGGCAAGACGGACATTGAAGCCACAGCAGCAACAGCTGCAGCAGAATGGCACAAAGGTAATGATAGCCCTAGTCCCTTCTCTGGGGCTGATTAAACATGGGATCCCAGTACTCAGCCTTTTCACTCTGAAACATACATCTTGGGCAACTGTTGAGTTTGCTGGTTCTGCCCGTGCTCTTCTGCCCCTCAAAAGAACAAAGAGAAGGGACATCAGTCTATGTGCCCCAGAATGGAGATGAGGAGCAAAACTGAGTCTTAATCGTCTTTATATTCCTCACAGGGCCATGAAAAAACAACGGAACATACATATGAGCGGGTGTTAAAGCAGCATAAGTCTCAAGAGAGGAGTCAAGGCCTGATATCAGAGGAAAGCAGCTTACATTATGCAGACATTCAAGTGTTCAACCATTCCCAACCACGCTTTGCCGGAGAGGTGAAACATCAGCATTTAGAAAATATTACAGAGTATGCGACGCTTCACTTCCCCCAGGCCACACCTCACTATGACAGCAAGAATGGGACCCTGGTGTGAGCCTTGTGGAGGAAGGACCAGTCCCCCATTTACCACTACTCCTGTGGGGAGAATCTACTGCTTTGGAGAACTGGGTGGTAGCCCAGGGATGTTGGCCACATTTTTAGCTTGAAGATCTCCAGAGCTTCTGAAATTGTGGATGGCCCCAGTCTTTCCTATAGACTTCTTATTTGCCACCATTAGCCTGGAGGTGTAGTTGAGTGAGCCATGGGTGGACAGAATTCCACAAAATGAGGTTGGTCGAGTGTGCAGGGAGGTAGGTCTTTGACCCTACTATTGTCCTTGCTTTTTTTTTTTTTTTTTGAGTTGGAGTCTCACTCTGTCGCCCAGGCTGAAGTGCAGTGGCACGCTCCTGGCCACCGCAGCCTTGACCTGCTGGGTTCTGGCGATCCTTCCGCCTCAGCCTTC
>NW_007252766.1:606168-607102 GCF_000164805.1 Carlito syrichta | reverse complement strand
TTGAGTTGGAGTCTCACTCTGTCGCCCAGGCTGAAGTGCAGTGGCACGCTCACAGCCACTCAGGTAATCCTTCAGCCTCAGCCTTACAAGTAGCTGGAATTACAGACACGTGCTACCACGCCCTGCTAATTTGTTAATTTATTTTAGAGACCAGGTCTCACCAATTTGCCCAGGCTGGTCTCGAATCCCTGAGCTCAGGCAATCCTCTCACCTCAACCTCCCAAAGTGCTGGGATTACAGACTTGAGTCACTGTGCCTGCCCGTCCTTGCTCTTAAGTGCAGAAAGAACAGATACCGTATGAGCACACGGGCCTGTCTTGTTGGACTTTATTTAATTGTATCCCTTTTGTGCAAACTTAAACTCCAACGCTGAACAGGAGGTGCTCGGAAAAGCACTGTAAGCTTTTGCACACAGTCCCTAGGGCTGGCTTGGGCAGTTTCCTCAGTGCCTGGCTCCAGGGTTCCATACCTAAACAGACAAATGGGGGCAGGGGCTGAAGCATAGAGAAAGCGTTCCCCAACCATTGGCCATAGGACTTCAAGTTACTGCTACTGACAACACAACGAGGCCTGGAAACCTCCCTTGTCGGGACTGTTGCCTCTTGCGGGTGCGGGGCAGCTAGGATCAATAAATTGCATGAGAAACACGCCTGGTGCGTTTCCTAAGTGCAGCGGGTCCCGCCCAGTTTAAGGGCGGTTCGAAAGTCCAGCCAGTTAAGAGGCCTTCCGGCCCCACCCTCAGGCAGCGGCTGGCTCGGAGCTGGCGAGCGGTTTCGTCGAACAGAGGGCTGCGCTCCCTGGGCGGGGTTAGAGCCGGCAGGAGGCGGGTCTGGACCAGCACTGGGCGGGACCATGAAGGCAGGGGGCGGGGTCAGTGCAGGCCGCGGGTGTGGTCTGGGCCCTTAGGAGACGAATCCGGAACGGCAGGGGCGGG
>NW_007252766.1:601353-606148 GCF_000164805.1 Carlito syrichta | reverse complement strand
AGGGGGCGGGGTCAACGCTCGCAATGGCTGGCTCCGGCCGCCTGGAGGTGGGCCTGCTCTGGGCCGGCCTCCGTATCACCATGGCAGCAGGAATGCGGCCACCACGCCAGAGCGCTGGCAGGCAGAGCCCCGAAGGCCTGGAGACAGAGATGCTGAAACCGACGGATCGATAATTTGAGAGGTAGGTGCTGAAAGGCGGCGGGTAACTGGGAAACACTATTATCACCGGTTAAGCATCCAGATTAGAACCGGGGACGTGCGGAGGGGACTTGGATGGGGAGTGAGAAAAGGGAAGCTAAGCTTCATAATCCAAACCGGCTCCAAGCCTTGTAGATTCTTAGTGTGCAGTTCCTGCCTCAAACTTTCAGAGCTTGGAGAGGAATAACGCGCTTCCCTTTCCCAAACTTGAGTCCCATCCTCCCCATATACCCCTCGATTGGTCCCCTAAGAGGGATGATTCCCTGAAGATGGGTTGAATACTGGAAAGGAAATCGTAGCACAAAAAGAGCTGGCAGTAATAGTACCAACCTCATCGAGAGTTTGTGAGACTTTAAAGCACTTGGAACAGTACATAGTTTGCAGTCAAGTGTTGGCTGCTATTATCATCGTCACCA
Organism: Carlito syrichta; assembly: GCF_000164805.1. Taxonomy (NCBI): domain Eukaryota; kingdom Metazoa; phylum Chordata; class Mammalia; order Primates; family Tarsiidae; genus Carlito; species Carlito syrichta. The sequence continues at coordinate 605,534 of NW_007252766.1, read as the reverse complement.
TTATCGCTATTCTCCTGGCCTGTTCTCTGCACAGACCTCATGCAAGTGGATTCAGAAGAGGTGGGTTGGAAGACTGCCTCTCTCATTAATTGGCAGAACAACTCTCTAGCATATTTTCTATATATTAGGTGAGCGTACAAACATGAGCTCTGTTTTCAAGGTTTATTTACTGTGAGGGTCAAATGAGACATGATGAGAGGATAGCACTTTGTAAACTTAAAGTGCTATATACAAATTACTGCCTTAGAATAATAAATGCTAGGACGGGCGCAGTGGCTCACACTTGTGCTCACGGCACTTTGAGAGGCAGAGGCGGGAGGGTTGTTTGAGCCCAGGAGTTCAGGACTAGCCTAGGCAACCATCTCTACAAAAAATTAGTGGGGCGTGGAGGCTTGTGCCTGTAGTCCCAGCTATAGGCTGAGGTGGAAGGATTGCCTGAGCCCAGATGGCCCAGGCTGTCTGTGGTGAGCTGTGATTGTGCCACTGCACTCCAGCCTGGGTAATAGAGTGAGACTTGGACTCATAAATAAAAGTTTTAAAAAATTATAAATATTGTCTTTCTGGGTTAAAACTGAATCCCTGAGGATGAAGGAAAGTGCCAGAAACAGAACTCCCTGTATGCCAGTATTTCTCCTGATTATCTTCAGAATACCTTCTGTAACCCTTGACTGATAAGTATAGGAAGGAGGGAAAATGCATCCTTGCTTGACTAATGATAGGGAAGCACTGTTCTTTACTTTCTTACTGTTAAAACCTAAGTGACTATGTTATAAAAATGTCATTGGGATAGCCCTCTTGTACAAATATCTTGGTCTGAATTTCCTGCTAACCTGGCACCTATTTCTGAAGCTTCAAGATGACTTAAGTTGGTAGATTTGGGGGAGAGGCCTGGCCCCAACATGGTTGGTTTAGCTTTCAGAATTTTTTTTCCTGTCGTACACATTTTGTACATCTCTTACTCTTCCTGTATTCAGGTGGCCCTGATTCGGCTCTTCTAGGGACTCTGAAGATGGGGACCCAAGTGGTTATGAGATTCTGTAACTCCTTGCTGCCAGCAGAACCCTCTGTAAGTTTTTGGTGTACTGTTGAGAGAAGTGTGATGACATTACTGGAGTTTCAGGACATTGCCACAACTGGAGGGTTTTTCCACCTAAACTCTGGTCCAGACCAGGATTGTTATATGTCTGCTTTATTTATTTATTTATTTTTGCTTCTCCTTCTTACGGAATTCTAACTCTCTTGGGCTTTGATTCTTCATCTCTTTCTGTAATTAATAAAATCAGACAGTTTGTGAACAATTCTAGCAATTAATCAGAACATCTGCATTGTTTAAAAGATTAAAGTTTTTGTTATAGCAATAATGTATTTTAATTAAAGAGCACTTGAGAAATATTGCAAACTATAATTTTGAAAAACCAACCCATAATTCTCCTATTGAAGCAACCACTGTAAATATTCTAGAATATATTTTTTGTAGTAATTTTTTCTATACATGAGATCATATTATGTGTGTACATTTTTTGACTTGCTTTCAATTAATTTTTTCAACATGAAATTGTTAAATGATTGTAATAATGTGAGTATATGTATTTGGTAAACATTATAATGATTGCAATTTTCTTGACCAGTTCTCTATTGTTGGACTTTCAGGTTTTCCCACCCCTGCTCCCCGCATTGTAAATAATTAATTTATTTCCTCATTTAAGACATGTCAAAGAATGTAAATAATAAGTTACCTCGTAAAAGAAGAATTGTGGTGTCAGATTTTGTACACATTCTTCAGAAGGCAGCTGGACATCAGTTGGGAGATAGAAGGGTCCTTGGTAGAAATCTGGCTACCTTTTGCAGTGAGACCCTGGGTCCCACAGAAAGATGATTTCATGAAGGCATAATTAGTGATGTGACGCCCTGGCATGTGGTTATCTGCAACCTAGGGACATGGGGGCCGTTTCATAGTGTTTTTATAGTAGAGAAACTCAAGGGTCACTTCCAAAATATCCACCAGATGTCGCTAGTCTTAATCTGATTTTCCCCACAGGATAGCTGGCAGATAACTTTTGAAATGTGAATTTAAAAAAATTCATGTAGCATATATTTGCATCTCTGCTTTGGTATGGTTTATATTAAGCACTAGCATCTGGTGATTACTTTGGCAACATCCTACTTCAGTCTCTCACCATTCTGTCTTTTTCCCTTTTTCTACCTACTCAGTCTGTCACACTCACCCAGTACACTCCGTCCTCCCATTCTAATATTGGGTTCTGTTTTACTAGTCTTCCTTTTACTGTTCTTTCCTCCAATCTTGTTTCTTGCCTCTGTGTTTTTTGTGTATTTATGTATAACTGTCAGTTCTTCCAGCTTTTACTAAAAGAATAGGACCTAGCATATAATGATATATAATAGGTGCTCAACACATATTTAATGGATGTTTAATGAAAGAATACATGAATGAAGGAGAGGAAAATACAGAAGGATAGCAAAAATTATATTTGGCTTGAGAATATGGCAAAAGAGACACAAGTTCACATTCCTAAATTACCTACGATTTAGTGCTATAATACAGTACATGGTAGACCTTTGAGGTTTTTGTGTTTTTTTTTGAGTTGGAGTCTCACTCTGTTGCCCAGACTGGAGTGCAGTGGCACACTCCCGGCCACCGCAACCTCGACCTGCTGGGCTCCGGCGATCCTTCCACCTAAGCTTTCCAAGTAGCTGGAACTACAGGCGTGCGCTACCATGCCCAACTAATTTTTTGATTTATTGTAGAGATGAGGTCTCGCCAAGTTGCCCAGGTGGGTCTCAAACCTGCGGGCTCAGATGATCCACTCACCTAGCCTCCCAAAGCTCGGGATTACAGGCTGAGCCACCAAGCCTGGCACCTTTGAGTTTTTTTTTTTTTAGTTGGAGTCTCACTCCGTCGCCCAGATTGGAGTGCAGTGGCCGCTCCCGGCCACCGCAGCCTCTACCCGCTGGGCTCTGGCGATCCTTCCACCTCAGCCTTCCGAGTAGCCGGAATTACAGGTGTGCGCTACCACACCCAGCTGATTTTTCATTTATTGTAGAGATGAGGTCTTGCTGCCCAGGTGGGTCTCGAACCCGCGGGCTCAGGCAATCCACTCGCCTCAGCCTCCCAAAGGCGCGGGATGACAGGCTGAGCCACCAATCCCGGCTCACCTTTGAGTTTTAAAGAGAGAAAAATGTATTCATTCATTCAGCCAGTATTTATTAAGTGTCTACTGTGTGCCAGGCAATATTCTTGGTTTTGGGTATAAACCAGTAATAAAAAATACAAATTCTCTACATTCGTGGAGCTTTTCTGGGCAGGAAAAAGCTGATAAACAATTAAACAAGTAAATATAAAATACACAAGATGATGATGAATACGACGAAGAAAACTAAAAATAAATCAGGCAAAGAGGTCTAGGAGTGAAGGGGTCTTGTCATTTGAGTGCTTAGAAAAGGCCAAAGGTATAAAGTGACATTTGGCTAGAGACTGGAAGCAGGAGTAAGAGTCATGGTTCTGTGTGAGATGAGTGTTTTAGACAGATCAGAATGAACAGTAGCAGAGGAGCGTCATAGAATAAGTGAAACTTGAACAGGCCTTGTGACGACTTGGGCAACAGCAGGTTTGAGGGTGAGGCATTCTCAGCAGAGGGACAGTCATGACAGCACAGAGACGAAAATGAGCCTAGCTAATCTGTGACAAGTGAGAAGTTTCTTAACCTGAACTGAGGTGATTTGCGGGGGAAGGCCTTAAGAGCTGAACTCAAGTAGTTTGTATCTCACAGGGAGTGTTTGACGACGTTTCAGCAGTAGAGTAGCCAGAGGAATGTATTGTCCAAGGAAGATTAAGATGAGTGTAGACTGGCAGGTGGAAAAATATTGAGAGAGAGCAGTTTCGGAGCCAGGGCCTGTTTGGGACCTTTGCTGGTATGCATGGACCCTTTCGGTTATGTCTGTGCTGATGTCTCTGAAGGATAATGTAATAGAAGGTGTAAACATACCTTCAAGGAACTTGGCTAACGCAAGAAAACAGAAAAAAAAAAGGTTAAGACATTATTTCAAGTCAGGCTTGGTGGCTCAGCCTGTAATCCTGCGCTTTGGGAGACTGAGGTGAGTGGATTACCTGAGCCTGCGGGTTCAAGACCTGCCTGGGCAACTTGGCGAGACCTCATCTCTGC
>NW_007252766.1:600758-601333 GCF_000164805.1 Carlito syrichta | reverse complement strand
TACTTGGAAGGCTGAGGTGGAAGGATCGCTGGAGCCCAGCAGGTTGAGGCTGCGGTGGCCGGAAACATGCCACTGCACTCCAGTCTGGGTGACAGAGTGAGACTCCAACTCAAAAAAAAAAAAAAAAAAGAAATTATTTCAGAGGGTCATTTAAATATTTTCATTGACAATTTAAATTATTTGTTAATTCAAACTGCCTTTCTGTTTCTTTATAATCATGAATGATTGCCAATAATAGATGTGTTACATTTTATATAGGTGTGAATTTCACACCTCTTACACAGAGAGAAGTCACAGGCAGTATTTTCACCAAATGACAATTTTGTTTAAGACTCAAAGTCTTACTTAGGCTGACATGTTATTATATTTATTAACAGAAGTGATGAATGTTTCCTCCACTGACTCATTCATTAATTCAATTAAAAACATTTACTGAGTACCTTTTATGTTGCAAGCATCATATAATACTATGGCATAATGGTTAAGAACCTGGACTTTGGCTTCATTATCCAGTAGCTATTGGGTCTCAGGCAGATCATTTCTCCAAATCTCTATTTCTTTTTTTTTTTTTTTTT
>NW_007252766.1:599239-600675 GCF_000164805.1 Carlito syrichta | reverse complement strand
GAGTCTCATTCGGTCACCCAGACTGGAGTGCAGTGGCCGCTCCCGGCCACCGCAGCCTCAACCTGCTGGGCTCCGGCGATCCTTCCGCCTCAGCCTTCCGAGTAGCCGGAATTACAGGCATGCGCTACCACGCCCGGTTGATTTTTTTTTATTGTAGAGATGAGGTCTCGCTGCCCAGGTGGGTCTCGAACCCGCGGGCTCAGGCAATCCACTCACCTCAGCCTCCCAAAGGCGCGGGATTACAGGCTGAGCCACCAAACTGGCTAATCTCTATTTCTTTATGTGTAAAAACCCTACTGTTTATGGTAATTGTGACAGTCAAATGACAGTACTAAGTGCTGAGTACAGGGTTTGGCACGTAGTAAAAGCTCAATTTTACTATTGTTACTGTTGTAGATAGATATTTGGGTAGCTTTCAGTTTGTGGGGGAAGTATCTGCCATTATTGCCAAAACAGTGCAGAACCGAGGAGGTCAGGTATAAGTTCAGAAATCAGGCAGGATGGCAGAGATAGGCAGAAAGCAGTTTGCTGGGATTCTTTGCTTTTCCTCCCAGGCAGAGTGAATGACAGACCTGCAGCAGTCGGGGTGGCTCCAGCCACCCAGACAACTTGCAGCTTTCCCACATACAGACGCTGGAGGATGCTGATCTTGTAGTTATTCCCAGGTTTTTTTTTTTTTAGCTAACCCACTCACTCTCCCAGCTCTTATGTTGATATTACAACAGGGTGGGGTAGAGAGGCTGGAAGGAATAGTAAACGATAGTGTTGTTTAGAGCTAATGCTGTGTTCTTCAGCTGGGCCACTTTCTAAGGCAGACCAGGATAAGCATGGACATATCTTCTGAGCAAAAACAAAAAACAAAAAAAAACCGTCACATCAGGGGCCGGGTGAGGTGGCTTAAGCCTGGAATCCCAGCACTTTGGGAGGCCGAGGTGAGAGGATTGCTTGGGCCCACGGATTCAAGATCAGCCTAGGCAACTTGGCGAGACCTCATCTCTACAATAAAAACCAAAAAATTAGCCAGGTGTGGTGGCACGTGCCTGTAACTCCAGCTATTTGGAAGGCTGAGGCAGAAGGATCACCTGAGCCCAGCAGATCAAGGCTATCTATGGTGGCCGTGAGCATGCCACTGCACTCCAGCCTGGGTGACAGAGTGACACTCCAACTCAAAAACAAACAAACAAAAAACCTGACATTGTATGGTCCGACAGGAATTTTATGCTTTTTCCAAATATGAGAAGCAGATTATATATGAAATAGTATAATTTTTAGAATATCTCAATAGTTGTATGGGGACAGAACACATATTTTGAAATTGCACTATTTAGCCGGGCTCGGTGGCTCAGCCTGTAATCCCGCGCCTTTGGGAGGCTGAGGTGAGTCGATCGCCTGGGCTTGCAAGTTCGAGACCCGTCTAGGCAGCGAGACCTCATCTC
>NW_007252766.1:597153-599219 GCF_000164805.1 Carlito syrichta | reverse complement strand
GAGCGGCCACTGCACTCGTCTGGGCGACAGAGTGAGACTCCAACTCAAAAAAAACAAAAACAAAAAAATTGCACCATTTAAATTGAAATTAAATGCCTCTACAGTTTTAGTTCCACAGTTGCATTAGCCACTGTATTGTACTGTATTGTACAGCATAGATATAGAACATTTCCATGTCACAGGCAGTTCTAGTAGACCCCACTGCTCCAGAATATGTGGTTGGTAGAGTTACAGGCTACCAGGGGATAGTGCAATCTGGGACCATATGCCTTATAATAAATCTTTTACCAACTCACCACTGTTCTCTCTTAATTCCTCCAGCATGCTGTGAGGGGCAGTGCAGAGAGCACGGGCCAGGCCTTAGAGGCCTTTGATTCAGATCTTAGCTTCCTGACTTGCTGAGTGACTGTGAGCACTTCTCCTGGCCTTAGTTCCTTCTTCTATGAGATAGGGAAGTTGGGCCAAATAAGATCTTTTTTTTGGAGCTTTAAAGTTCAGTGATTTAATAAGTCTTTCTCCAGAAACATTGAGCTCACAGGTCCTACTTTGCTCAACAATTTATTATTTGAGAACAGTGACCTCTTGGCATAGATAACTGTCAGCAGGACTTCCCTCTGATGTCTAAATATTTTCTGCTCTGTGTTCCAAACATGATGAGCTCTCAACCAGTCAGGATCCTCTACTCAGGGATCTGTCAACTAGGTGTTTGGGTTTTGCATCATTAGATGTGTAGATGCGTTACATGTAGTTGTGTGCTATTGGAAATTTCATACTTTACTTTATAAAGGGCCTTGTTGCATTGACATGGGTTAGTGACTCTCCTGAGGGTGTTATGCTATGAACTGTGGTAGTGTGCTGAGGGGAGTTAAGCTTGGCAGTTAAACCCTCCAGCTAGATTATAAAGGACAGTGGTCTTCTGACTTGTGGGCTTCTCAGTTTGACTTTGTGTCTTAGCTTTTCCTCAGCATTAACCAGAATGGAACCTGCACTGGCCCTCTACCTCCTGTTTGTTGTGGTCAGAGGGAGATGTGTCTTTTCCTAGAAGCATCTTCGTGTTTAGCCTTAGACATTCAGACAAGGTATTATTAGCCTGGTTGCTCTGGGTAAGGAGTTTCTAGTGCTGAGTAGGTCATTAGGTTGAATAGGAGCTACTACTGACTCTTCTTGCTAAGGTGCTAATGGGGAGTTGAGGAGGGAATCTGGGCTTTCTGGAAAATCATCTAGCTCCTCAAGCTGCCTGTCACTGACCAGCTGTGTCCTTGGGCAAGGCCCTGACCTTCTCTGAGCCTTAATGCTCTGTAAACCCTCTCCATCTGGGATCACGAAGTAGAATACAATATGGGTGTTCTTTCAGCTTCCAATTTTCCTGTAGAAACAATAGTTTGCACTGATTTGCAAATGACTAGTATTTTAAAAAATAATCAAGACTATGACTTGAATAGCTAGGAATGGAGGGAATAGCTCTCTGTTTCACATGAGGAAGCTTTTGCATAACTCTTTCAAATGCACCAGGACATTTTTGCAGTCTTTATTTTAATTAAAAACCATGTATTTAAAAAACTCATTAAAAATATGGGTTTTACATGTTAGCAATTATTTTTTAAAAAATGAAAGAAGAAACACATTTTGGAAAAGCCTTGGTCATCCTTGATGTTTGTGTTGTGATCCTGTGTGATTTGCTTAGCACTGTTCTATTGGACGTGTTCCAAAACCATCAGTAGCTTCAGTTTTCTCTTTATATCTTCTTTTCCTCCTTCTCATTCTGTTTCTCTCCCTTCTGCTTCCTCTTCTTTAGCCTAGACTCACACTGTCCAGGACCTATGTGGAAAAAGGTTGCTGTTTTCCATTAGTCTGGGAGGAAAAAATTATATGATTCACCCCCTTTCCCACCCTCCTTGTGGTGGGTGCTGGTGGTCTTAAATTAGCGGGGTGTGTGTTTGTGTGTGTGTGTCGCGCGCTTCGTGGGCACACCTGCCTGCAAGCTTGGTGTGTGCATGTACATATGTGTGACTGCAAACGCATGCACACGCCAGCATGCCTGCTTCTGTGTCAACGTGTGTGTGTGT
>NW_007252766.1:596687-596972 GCF_000164805.1 Carlito syrichta | reverse complement strand
CACGGAGGCTGGGCCTGGGCCGCTCGCCTGCGCTGTGCGCCCGGCGCGCGCCCAGCTGTTTCTATAGGAACCGCGACCGCGCCGGGCCCCTCCAGCAGAGGCCCCCGTGCGAGCATGCTCAGTGCAAGCCGCTAGTTTGGTCGGGTCTAGGTTTGCAGTAAGTGGCGTGCGGGACTCCAGAGAGATCCCAATGAGCTGAGCCGAGAGCCTTTGTGTACAGAGGGAGGAGGAGGAGGAGGAGGAGGAGCAGGAGGCTGCGGCCGCCGGGCTGGAGACCCCGCCAGG
>NW_007252766.1:588985-596457 GCF_000164805.1 Carlito syrichta | reverse complement strand
AATGAGGTAACTGTCCTGCTCCTCCCACCCCCTGCTCCCCTCCCCCAGCGTCTCCCGCCTAATTTCCGGAAGGGGTCCTCCGCCCCCATCTTCGCGGGGACCCCAGAGCAAATCACCCGCAGTGCTCCAAGGTGGCTAAGGTGGTGGGTGCGCTGCGGACTGGTGATCCAGGAGAAATCAAGAGGGCCGCCTACCTTCCAATTAAGCTGGGTGATGACCTTCCCTGGTCGCTTACCTGAGCCCAGAGGACAGGACCACAAATTCAGACGTCATCTCTTTCCAGGAGAGGTGGTCTCCACCGTCTCCGATTCTCCCCCGAAGAAATCCTCAGGGAATCCCTGAATATTTGGCAGAAATGCTCATCTATTTCGGGAGCTAACCAGCTGAGTCAAGGGAGGGGTGGGGTGGCATTGCATTGGTAGAAAGTTTGAGAGGGCAGAAAGAAGACTGTAGATGGCCCATATGAAGTGCCCTCTCCATATTTGACTCTTCTCCTGAATTCTGAGCAGATTTCCCTGCAACCAAGGACTTGTTTGCTGAGAGGAGCTACCTAACCAGAGGGGGGTGGATTCTGGGCCCAATTCAAGGGGGCCGGCTTTTGCTCCCTTCTGTGTGAGAGCAGGGAACTGGGGCTTCAATCTGACAGGCAGGATGGGCCAAGGCAAGCCAGATCATTTTCCCCTCACTTTATTTCTCTCACAGTTCTGGCATTTACTCATTTGCTTCTCTTGTGGCCCAGGAATCCTGGTTTGGGACCCTTCCACCTTGGGGTGTGCTCCATACATCTCCCACTGCTGCTGTGCCCCTCCCCTGGGGGTTGTCTTGGCCCAGCATCCAGGGAGACCCAGGCTGTTAGCGGTGTCTTTCTTCATTTCTTCCTCCCGCTTTTCTTTCCATATCCCTTTCTTCCCTCTATGACTTTCTTAAATTTAAGTTTCTTAAAAAATCCGTTTTTAGCCAAACAATTAACATATGAATACAGTCTAAAACATAAATATTACAGGCAAGATTAAAGTATCTTCCCCTGCCCCCCTCCCCCAATCCCAGTCTTTTCCCCAGAGGTAACCATTCTCATGGATTTGTAAGATTTTCTTTCCACAGCTGCAGTACAGGCTACTTCCTTAATTCCTGTTTCTAATTAAGAAGCTTTGCCGCCTGACCTCCCTCAGAACCTTCCCCAGTCCTGGCCACTGTGCCCCAGCCTTGTTCCTGACACAGAGAGAAAAACTGCAGAAATGCTGTCCCAACCTAACCGACTGAGTCGGAATTTTCCTTTGGCTGAGGGGAGGCACAGCCTTCCATAAAGGGCAGAGCTTGCATCCTGTCTGCACTGCAGGGCTCCTCATCTTTGCATCATCCCTGTCTGAACACATGTAAGGGGGCTGGTAACAAAGAGCTACAGTCTGAGCACTGAACCACCGAAGAGCCTGGAAGCCTACTTCTTTGAGCACTTCGATATTCCTTGACTTCGATATTCCTTGTTCCTCTGTTCTCACTCTCTGCCTTTGGGCCTCCCCTGGTCCTTCGCTGCGTAAGTCTGACTCATCCACCAAATGTGTCAGTAGCTCCTTTGGTCCTCTTATGGCCTCTTCCCCTAACCTTTTTTAAACCCAGCTCCCAGGTATCAGGTCCCACCATCTGTTTAGGGCGAGGAAACCAGCACGAAGTCAGTCCTAGTCTTTGCTTTCTGCCCATTTTCACTTCCAAACCTTTCAACTGAAGAGCCACATAAACCAAGAGGCTTGGCTATCTTTTTCATGCTCTGGTGCTTCCATACATATCTTCTGACCCCCAATTATTAGAAAACATCAGGGAAAGGGGGAGTGGGAGAGTTGTCTTTTTGTGGTAGTAATGGAATCTTCATAAAAACAGTAGACACACAACTGTTTAATTAAGTGATCTCTCAGATAATTCAGTGATGCCTCTTTTTCTGCTCTGATATTTGATTTTTCTACCCATCCTGTAAATTTCCCTCCTCAGGCTAATGTACGTTTGTTCTCCTCAGTTAGTAGATTTAAACTCTGATAGCCAATGAGTACTTTTGGTTCCTCTGATAAATTTACATCGTCCAAATAATAATAGTAATATATGTTAAATTTGAATGGTTCCTTACATTTAAAATAATTATTTTACATAGATGTGTTATATTAAATAATTCATTTCACATAGTATTGTATTTAGTGCTGTTGAATAATGGTATAATCAGTATTTCAGAGTCAAGAGGTCCTTTTTGACCTATTCTAGCCTCTAGGGTTGACTAATAGATCCAGTAATATTCAATCTCTTTTTTTAGAATCATTGCGATAAGGATGTAAACGGGACTTAAAAACTAGTGTCAGAGAATTAAATTTAATTCCTCTGAGAAACTTTTCCTCCCTGGGCTATGAATGCCACACATGTATCCAATCACCCTCTGGAATGATCCAAGGATATCTAAAAATGTTGTTCATCATCCAGATGTTTTATAGGTCTGTGTGGTTAGGACTCTGACCTCATTCTCTATGGCAGAGGAAACTGCCACAGAAAATGGAACTGTGGCCCTAATTTGTTAATTATAAGAGAACCCTGCAGCAGAGAGAAACGATGCCTCTGGATCCAGCCTTTCCTCTACTTGCTATTGGCCTCTGTTCTCAACCCATACACTACTGTGTGTAACTATGCATGGCAGAATTTTCTTCTACATTTCCTGCAGAGAGTCCTGGCCTCAACGTGGCTGTCAAATAGCTCAAAGAACTGACCCTTGTCAGTGTTGTCAGTGCAGTCCCTTTTATTGAATTGGTAATTTGGACTGTGAATTATCCACAAATGTTGGCTACTGTCACATTCTATAGACCACCCTGGCTGTTATCCCCTATTATGTTCTAGGTTTAGCCAGGCTTGGTGTAGTTCACAATTTCCTCATTCTGCATCTGCCTCAAAGCTGTTTATTTGTTTTCCTCTGCCACTTGATATTGGTGTTGTCATGTGAATGTTGTCTTTGGCTATTGTGCCAACATGACGTTCTACAAGTGTTTTTCTGGGGACTGAACTGTCTTTTTAAAAAGATTTTGCAGGCCGGGTTCGGTGGCTCAGCCTGTAATCCTAGCACTTTGGGAGGTGGAAGCGAGTGGATTGCCTGAGCCCGTGGGTTCAAGACCAGCCTGAGCAACTTGGCGAGATTTCATCTCTACAATAAATCAATAATTAACTGGGCATGGTAGCGCACGTCTGTAGTTCTGGCTACTTGGAAGGCTGAGGTAGAAGGATCACCTGAGCTCAGCAGGTTGAGACTGCAGTGACCCTGAACATGCCACTGGACTCCAACCTGGGCAATAGAGCGAGACTCCAACTCAAAAAAAAAGACTTTGGTACTTGGGTTGGAAGGTTTTCAGAGACGTGAGATTATAATAGAGTCTGGCCAATAGCATTCATTTATTTAGTTATTCATTATAAATCAGTCATTTATTGATTAGGAGGGAGGGTGGATAAAATAATTGAAAAACACCCAGATCCTGCTTCTATGGAATTTATAGTGAGAGATGGGGGTGTACTGAAAAACAAACAAAACCATAATCAGATATTTGATGTTATAAGTGTCATAAAAAGGTAGTGTTGCCAGGCGCAGTGACTCAAGCCTATAATCCCAGCACTTTTTGAGGCCGAGGTGAGAGGATTGCCTGAACCCATGGGTTCAACAGCAGCCTGGGCAACTTGGCGAGACATCATCTCTACAGTAAACCAAAAATTTAACCAGGTGTGGTGGTGCGTACCTGTAGTTCCAGCTACTTGGAAGGCTGAGGTGGAAGGATCGCCTGAGCCCAGCAAGTCGAGACTGTGATGGCCGGGAACGTGCCACTGCCCTCCAGCCTGGGCAGCAGAATAAGACTCTAACTCAAAAAAATAAAAAAAAGGTAGTGTTTGTGGGAGATCATAAAGATACCCTGTAATTAATGATATCATGAAAAGCATAAAACATTTCTCAACCCACCTGCTCATTGAGACCAGATTTTTTTTCGCTGCTAGTCTGGTATATACATGTAGATAGTTACTCACTTAGCCATTCGCTGAATTATTATATTTACTGTGCCACCCTCTGGAAATATATAGAAGTCAAATAACATAGAGTCTGTGCCCCGTGAAGTTCAGACCAATGAAAACAAAAGTAGCCAGGCATGGTGGGGTGCACCTGTAGTCCCATCTACTCAGGAGGCTGAGGCAAGAGGATTGCTTGAAACCAGGAGTTCGAGGCTGCTATGCATTATGATTGTGCCTGAGTGATCATTGCCCTCTAGCCTGGGCAACATAGCGAGAACTCTCTCTCTTAAAAAAAGGATAAAGAAGGTAAATGTTCAGAGCATCAAACTTGGGAAGATTGTGGTGACACAGAAATCTTGCTTGTAGGGAAGAATGTACCTATGCCTGGACGCGGTGTGAATGACCTGGGAGGCTGAAAGTTGTGAGAATAATTTTCAAAAATTCTAGTTGTCAGGAAATCAGTTGTCTGAGCCTTAACCTTTGAACATAAGGTCTGGCAGAGTTTCTCTACCAGTTTCCTCCAAGTAGAAAAGTAGAAATTGAAATCCCTCATGAAGATTCACCTCGCTTGGCATTCCCCTAGAAATGCAGGAAGAGTTTTGGTCTGGTCTCATCCCCATAAGGGGGACATAGAGTGAGTGAGGACGAAGACTGGCAGGGTGGAACATCTTCCCTAAGTGCCTCCTGCCTTCCGTGGAGTAGCGTTGGCAACTAGCGGCTCTCACAGTGAATTCCTCTGTGCTTTGCTCTAGAAATTAAAGGCTTGTTAAGTCTTCAGTGTAACAAAGCACCAGATTCCCCAACCTTTTTTTTTTTTCTATCCTGACTGATTCCTCCTCTCCCCACCCAGGCTTATTGGCTTTGTTCCCACAGGAGTCAATGCCAGCTAAACAGATGCTCCCTGGCAGCAACCTATCAGGCAGCTTTATGTTCCTCCTGGTGAGTGATGGCCTGGCCAGACGTGTGGAGCAGTGATGGGGCACTGTTTGCCAGGTGCCACTCCCCCAGGCAGCTCAGAGAGGGCCTGGGGAGTACTAGAAATGCTTTGTTTGCCATGGCTGGCCTTGTTGTCTAGGCCATAGGGTCCAAAGGCTCAAACTGACGCTTTCCTGAATGCATTTTGTTTGTTTCCCCATACCAGGCCCCATTTGAGTGGTCATGGATGTAACAACCTTCAATAGCCAGGTGTGGTAAGGGAATAGGGAGCTACTTCCAAAGACCCTGAGAGTGGGCTTTATGTCCTATTTCTAGAACAAGGGACACACCCCTAGACTATAGAGTGAAATTTCATTTATTCATCCATTCTTGTGTATTTGTTTATTTATTTATTTGGGCAGCAGCAGTGAGTCTCAGTTCCTGGTCCACCCACATGCATCTCTCTCTCTCTCTCTCTCTCTTCTCTCTCTCTCTCGTTGGAGTCCATTCTGTCACCCAGGCTGGAGTGCAGTGGCATGCTCCTGGCCACCACAGCCTCGATCTGTTGGGCTCAGGTGATTCTTCTGCCTCAGCCTTCCAAGTAGCCAGAACTACAGGTGCTCTCTACCACACCCAGATAATTTTTTGATTTATTATAGAGATGAGGTCTCACCATGTTGCCCAGGCTGGTCTCTAAACCGTGGGCTCAGGCAATCTTTTTGCCTTGGCCTCCCAAAGTGCTGGGATTATAAGCTTGAGCCACTATGCCCGGTCCACATGCGTTTATTAAGCACTTATCTTGTAACATGTACCTGTAAAGAAACAGAGGGTGTTTGGGGAACTCATAAATAATAGAAATTTTAGAATAAGTTTACAAGACAGTGTATTTCAGAAAATCTTTAACTCTTCTTTCTGATATATTATCTTTTGGCCACTGGGCTGCATACTGATGCAGTAATCTTCCCTTATCCAATGGGATATGTTCCCAGCCCCCAGGGGATACCTGAAGTCGCGGACAATAGTGAACCCGATTGCTGCAGTAGTGAACCCGATTGCTGCCAATGGGAGCTCATTTCTGTCCTCTCCGCCCACAAGTGCAATGTCTTTTCCATTGTAATTAAGCACTCCTCAAACACTGTGGCCGAAACTTTTGCTGTTTGAGGTGCGACAGCAGATCTAGCACACATTTATTTTTCCTTCTTCACAATTTCACAGATAGATTTGTCCTTATATAGAGCTTAGCAACCTAAGCGTATGATTTCTTTTTCTTATTAAGCTGAGCATTTTTACCCTTTCATTTAAAGAAAGCATTTTATGGCTTCTTGGCATATCTGAATTGCCAGCATCACAAGTCTTGTGCTTTGGGGCTATTATGAAGTAAAATAAGGGTGACTTGAACATAAGCACTGCAATACTGTGACAGCTGTTCTGATAACAAGACTAACTACTAACATGTCTTTACTAAGTTACTAACGGGGTTGAAGCATAGACCGTGTGAATATTCTTGATGGTGGGCAACTGAAACTGTGGAAAGCAAAACCACGGAAAGGAAGACAACTGTACAAAGAGCCCTGTTCATACAAGGAAGAAATTAATGATATTTTTACTTGTGAACTTTATTTTACCTAACTAGCTACCAAATCCAATGAAAAAAAAATAGCCTTTCCAGGTTCAGTAAAGGCCTGAAAGAGTTAAGAGAAAAGAAATACAACATTGTGGTTTTTTTCCTGGCAGAATTCAGGCCAATAATAACTTAAGATTTTAAAATCTCCAGCCTCCTTCTCAGTTTCACTGTAGCTTCCTTACCACCATCTCCTCATCTTCTGTTGCTAGAGGGTCTCAGAGTTCCAAAAGGTATCTGGTTTCACTGTAAAACTAATTTCCTGAGCCATTCATGGCTCCTCCTAAACTGTCTCTCCAGCACATCACAAAAGCTCTCTGCTTTTCTTGTTGCCAGCAGGGAGACAAAGCCGACTTCTTGGCTATTTCCACACTAGGAATAGCAGGTACCACAGTTTTCCCTGGCGAAGTTCAATCGGTGCTTTTGCAACTCTCACCAAACAAGTCCTCTGCAGGAATTCTCTGTGACCTTGAGTCTTGGAGGAGATAGAGAATAGAAGCTGGGTTTACAAATTTGTTTGGAAGGAAGGGCAGATCCCAAAGAAAAACAGAAAGAAAGTTACATTTGGTGGCAAGCTTTCAAGGTCAAGATTCTTGCTTAAATGAAGAATTTGAACAGAATTGCCTATACTGGAAGAGCTGTAACTCAAATTGTAGGGTTATTTGGAGTGTCCTGGAGGAAGCTGATGGAGATTATGGGATTGCTGAAACCTCCTCACACCAGCCACTCCTTGGTAGTACCATTGTTCTCACAACTTCAGAGGGATCCAGTCTCACCAAGCCAAAACCCTGCTCAGACAGTTTTGACTGTTGCTGTGTCTCCTTTTCCTTCTCCTGAGGCCTCAGAGGGTTACCATAAACACCCGCAGGTGCTCTAGACTTCTCGATTACACCAGCATCCTTCTTTTTTTTTTTTTTTTTTT
>NW_007252766.1:585855-588853 GCF_000164805.1 Carlito syrichta | reverse complement strand
CCCAGGCGGGTCTGGAACCCGCGGGCTCAGGCAGTTCACTCACCTCAGCCTCCCAAAGGCGCGGGATTACAGGCTGAGCCACCAAGCCCGGCTACACCGGCATCCTTCTAACTTCTCCAGAACAAGTTAGTGATGAAACTCTGGACAGGGATTAATTTGATACTGACACCGCCATAGTATGTACTGACTATCTTACTTTTTTTTTTTGAGTCTGAGTCTCATTCTGTCTCCCAGGGTGGAGTACAGTGACACACTCACGGCCACCGCGGCCTTGACCTGCTGGGTTCAGGCGATCCTTCCACTTCAGTCTTCCAGTTGGTTGGAACTACAGGCATGCGCCACCACACCCGGCTAATTTTTTGATTTATGTAGAGGCGAGATCTCACCATGTTGCCCAGGCTGGTCTCGAACCCCTAGGCTCAGGCAGTCCTCTCGCTTTAGCCTCCCAAAATGTTGGGATTAAAGGCGTGAGCCACCACATTGGGCTATCTTTTAAAATTATTATTAAGCTGGGCTTGGTGGCTCAGCCTATAATCCCAGTGCTTTGGGAGGCTGAGGTGAGTGGATTGCCTGAGCCGGTGGGTTCGAGACCCGCCTGGGCAACTTGGCGAGACCTCATCTCTACAATAAACCAAAAATTAGCTGGGCGTGGTAGTGCATGCCTGTAGTTCCAGCTACTTGGAAGGCTGAGGTGGAAGGATTGCTGGAGCCCAGCAGGTCGAGGCTGCAGTGGCCGGGAGCAGCCACTGCACTCCAGTCTGGGTGACAGAGTGTGACTCCAATTCAAAAAAAAAAATTATTATTACTATTAGTCTGGTTGCAAGTGCCGAGGACCCAGGTTGGACTAACAGAGACAGAAAGTGGAATACATTGACTCATGAACACTAAGGAAAGGCTGAAAAACTAAACCTTGGAAAGGGCAGAGATGCAGCAGAAACAATGTCCCAGAAACAATAAAAATCAAGAAAATCAAGAAACAATGAAAATAAGGATCTCTCCTTTATCTCTGCTTCTTTCTATATTGACTTTATTCCCTTTCACTATAGATGGCTTTCTCTGGGGTAGGCAACATGGCCTGTAGCAACATCTAGGTTTTATGTCTTACAACTTTGTCTGAGAGAGATGGGGGTGGGGGAGACGGGAGTGATTCATTTCCTAAATGCCAGTTTAAAAATTTCCAGGAGCTGGGCTTGGTGGCTCAGCCTATAATCCCGCGCCTTTGGGAGGCTGAGGTGAGTGGATTGCCTGAGCCTGTGGGTTTGAGACCCACCTGGGCAACTTGGTAAGACCTCATCTCTACAATAAATCAAAAAATTAGCCGGGCGTGGTAGCGCACGCCTGTAGTTCCAGCTACTGGAAGGCTGAGGTGGAAGGATCCCTGGAGCCCAGAAGGTCGAAGCTGCAGTGGCCGGGAACGGCCACTGCACTCCAGTGTGGGTGACAGAGTGAGACTCCAACTAAAAAAAAAAAAAAAAAAAAATTTCCAGGGATTGACTGGACTTGACCAATCAACTTGGCCAGACCAATCAACTATGGCCAGCGGAGCAGGTAATAAAATACTACCCTGGTAATGGAGCCCACTACTGTGTAAGCAGAGGAGGACTCCTTACAAACAGGGGCTCACTGCACTCTGGGCAGCTACCCCACAGACTGTCAGCCATACCATAACCCTGAGCCTCTTTGGAATCTCATCATGCTCCCGTGTGCCTCTCTAGCTGTTGTTGGACAGAACAAAAGTTAGGGGCATATTCAAGATATATTTTCTATTTCTTTTTATTTTTAGCCTTTGAATTCTTAAAATTACTCAAAAAGCTTCATTTTATTGTTTAGCTTTTTGACTCTTTGCTTATGCCTTCAGTGCTTTAACGACGATTTTCTGTTTCTCAGCAAGGAAAGTACTTGTCACGGACACATTTAGTATATGTGGAACCCCCATAGGCAGGCCCTGCTGACAATTTTTGTTGGTTTGTTTTAGATCACCTCATGAGAATGTTAGGTCTCACAGAACAGATCCCTTGAAGACTGCCCAGGCAAATACCACATGCATTGAACGAGATGATGCATATGAAATGCCTCCAGTGGCTGACAAGAATTGACACTCAGTGCATTCAGGTTCTCTTCCCCACCTTCAGTTTCACCACTCCCCATTCCCTTTCCTGCCAAATAACTTATAGATCACCTTACTTTTGGGAATGTTGTAGAGCTGAGCATTTAAAGTCAGCACTGAGTTCATACCCTTTTTTTGTCATTTATCAGCCCCGTGACCTTGGTTTCCACAACTGTAAAATGGGAATAATAGTTCCTCATCAGATCAATGTGAGGGAAAAATTAATATACATAGGAAGAGACATGGTGAAGTGCTTAGCAAAATAGCTGACTTGTAGTAAGTACTCAGGAGATGGTAGTTATTATCTTGTTTGCAGACGTATACATAGATACTCCCGAACATGTATCTCCCACCCCACCCCTAGCTCTTGTGCTGTAGATCTGTATTTTGCTAACTGGCTGTGGGATGTCTCTACCCTCATGTTCTACAAATATCTGAGACTCTTGTTCAAAACTGAGCTGTTGACTTTTCCCCAACACTGCTCTTCACCTATTCGCTATCTCAGTTACTTTGGGGAGCCAGCCCCCAAAAAGAGATTTAAGGAGTCCCTTGGAAGGTGTGATGGCATCGGCATTTCTATAAGGATAGATATTAAAAGAAAGAAAGAAGCCGGGCTCGGTGGCTCAGCCTGTAATCCCGTGCCTTTGGGAGGCTGAGGTGAGTGGATTGCCTGAGCCCGCGTGTTTGAGACCCGCCTGGGCAGCAAGACCTCATCTCTACAATAAATCAAAAAATCAGCTGGGCATGGTAGCACATGCCTGTAATTCTGGCGACTCGGAAGCCTGAGGCGGAAGGATCGCTGGAGACCAGCAGGCGAGGCTGCGGTGGCCGGGAGCGGCCACTGCACTCCAGTCTGGGCGACAGAGTGAGACTCTAGCTCAAAAAAAGAAA
>NW_007252766.1:551389-585835 GCF_000164805.1 Carlito syrichta | reverse complement strand
ATCTGTTCAACGGATTGACCAGAAGCCATTTATTGGGGGTTTACAGCTTGTATTTATCCCAAATTTTACACAGGCAGTCTTCCAAGTCTTCCAAGTGAACACAAGCCAGGTGCAGGGGGCACCCCCCCCACCTACCCACCAGGTGTCTCCTCAGGCAAGAGGAAGAACAATCCCAATTAAATCACAAAACCTTTACATAGACACAAAGCCAGGTGAATGAGGAGCATCCCTCACCCACCAGGTGTTTCCTAGAGTAAGAGGAAGGGCAATCCCAATTAAATCACAAGACATTTACATGAACATAGAACCAGGTGGATGAGGGGGCGTCCCCCACCCACCAGGCGTTTCCCCAAGCATGAGGATTCCAAAACTATTTCACTGTTCCTCGTGCTTGGTTAATATTTCTCAAAAGCAGTACAGCAATTCTAATATCATAATATTCTAATAATCAATAACTTTTAAAACCTATGCATACGCAACACCTAATAACCAACCTAAATCCCAATTCCTCTCTATTTTACGCTAATTCTACCTACACTATAGAAACTCTTAATTATAGCCCAAACCAATTCCTAAGGAATGTGGCCCAGCCCAAAGCTCGTGCTGGGCATTTAGGAATGTGGCCCAGCCCAAAGCTTGTGCTGGGCAGTAGCTCTAGATATTTATCTGTATTCTTAAGGTTAAAACAGCACTTTGTATGTATATACTAATTAATATACTATTAAATCTTTAAAGAAGCTTGTACCATACTAAAGGCTCCCAAATGTGACCTGAGTTTGAATTATGTTAAGTTTAAAGCCGAAACCGTGGTCTGTGAGACACGGGAACAATGGACTCCTAAAGTAAGCCATGCCTGTCGTACTCTCAGAACTTCATGCTTAGATCATCAAAGTCCCTGCTAGTAGAACGTGCCAAAACAGCAAAGAAGGGAAGAGGCAATGGGCCTTCAGCTTCTGAACTTGTCCTAGCAGTCTCAGGGTCTGCAGCCTGCCTGGATCCCTAACGCTCAGGCAGGCCTCCATGACCGGCTACCAACAAGTTACAGCATCACCAACCAGCCAGTCATTCAGGCATGACTTTTTGGACTCTTTTGGTCAATGCCTGATTCCTATAGTTACCTCTGATTTGTTTTTGGAATTTGTCCTTTACTAACTGGCTCTGCCTTGGTTTAGGCTCTCATCTTCCCTTATTTGAATTATTGTTGGCTTCTCCAAATCTCTGTGCTCTTTTTTCTGTCCAGAGTGACCCTTGTAAGATGCAGGTCTAACAGTGTCACTCTTTTGCTTCACAACTCCATGCTTTCCTGTTAAGGTCTTTGAGTTGGAGTCTCAGGCGATCCTTCTACCTCAGCCTTCCAAGTAGCTGGAACTACAGGCAGGCACCACCATGCTCGGCTAATTTTTTGATTTATTGTAGCAATGAGGGCTTGCCAAGTTGCCCAGACTGGTCTCGAACTTGCGAGCTCAGGCAATCCTCTCATCTTGGCCTCCCAAAGTGCTGGGATTATAGGTTCGAGCCACTGCGCCCGGCCTTGTTGAAGGTCTTTAAACCTTATTCTAAGTGCTGCTGGTCTTGGATGGACCTGTTACTCCATCATCATCATTTGGCACTGACAGCTCAGCCCATACGTTACCTCATCAACTGACTGTTCCTCCAAGAGATGCTATGTGCTTTCACAGCCCTTCCTCCCTTTTCTCACCTCTGTCCTTGTCCCCTGTCCAACTGGCAGACATCCTTGAAGAACCACCCAAATGTCTCCTCCCCTCTTGACCCTTCCTTGCTTCCCCTAGCCTTCCATCCTATTGCTCCTTCTTTGCATAGATAGTATTTTTTTTTTTTGACTCAGAGTCTTACTCTGTTGCCCAGGCTGGAGTGCAGTGAGACGCTCACAGACACCGCAGCCTCAACCTGCTGGGCTCAGATGATCCTTCTGCCTCAGCCTTCCAAGTAACTGGAACTATAGGCACTCTCCACCACCATGCCTGGCTAATGTTTTGATGTATTATAGAGGTGAGGTCTCGCCAAGTTGCCCAGGCTACTCGCCTCGGCCTCCCAAAGTGCTGGGATTATAGGCCTGAGCCACTGGGCCCGGCCAGATAGTATTTTTAAAAAACATTTCTTTATTGCAGCAGTATTCACTTTGTATCAGTTATTTATGTGTCTGTAAGTGCTGGCTTTGGCACAATGCCTGGCAGATATAGTAGAGATTCAAGAAATACTGATTTGAATAAATGAATGCATAGAATAACAGGATCTTGTGAAACAGAATTTAACTAGTTGAAATTTATTAAAGGCAAATGTGCATCAAGAAAACCAATTTTTAAAGTACAAAGATGAGCCGGGCTCAGTGGCTCAGCCTGTAATCCCGCACCTTTGGGAGGCTGAGGTGAGTGGATTGCCTGAGTCCGCGGGTTCGAGACCCGCCTGGGCAACTTGGCGAGACCTCATCTCTACAATAAATCAAAAACTAGCCAGGCGTGGTAGCGCGTGCCTGTGGTTCCAGCTACTTGGAAGGCTAAGGCGAAAGGATCGCCGGAGCCCAACAGGTCGAGGCTGCGGTGGCCGGGAGCGGCCACTGCACCTCCAGTCTGGGTGACAGAGTGAGACTCCAACTCAAAAATAAAATAAAATAAAATAAAAATAAAAAAAATAAATAAAGTACAAAGATGGAGGGATCTAGTTTAATAGCAGAATGTGTTAACAATTACTTAGGGGTTGTGGTTGACAGCTCAGTGTGAGTCAACAGTGTGAGGTGGTGATGACAAAAAAGAAAAGAATGTGAAGTAACGTGAATGAGGAAGCTGAGTATCTGGCTTTATACCCAGAGAATTGTGTTTGGTTCTAGATATCATGTTTTTAGAGGGATGTAGACCAGAATAGCAATAGTTCTTGAAACCATTTTGTTTTTAAGGTTTTTTGAAAACAATTTCCAAAACAGACAAAGCACTAGCTAAAATAAATAAGAAGAAAAAGGAAGAAAGCACAAATATACAAAATAAATGAAAATGGAAAAGTAGTCACTGAAACAGAAAAAATAATTACTAGAGTGTTTGCAGGCCCCTACACAAATGCATGTAAAAACTTTGGTGAAATGAATAACTTCCTAGGAAAATACTGATAACCAAAAATGATAGAGACAGAAAGTTTAAACAGACCAATTTCCACAGAAGAAATAGAAAACCACATTAAGGATGTATTCCTCAAAGTACCAGGCCCAGATTATCTCATAGGGAATTCTAGCAAACCTTCAGCTAGGTTCTGTAAATTATTTCAGAGCATTTCTTCATTGCAGCAGTACTCACTTTGTATCAGTTATTTATGTGTCTGTAAGTGTTGGCTTTGGCACAATGCCTGGCAGAGAGTAGGGATTCAAGAAATATTTGAATAAATTAATGCATAGAATAACAGGATCTTGTAAAACAGAATTTAACTAGTTGAAATTTATGAAAGACAAATGTGCATCACGAAAACCATATATACTTAAGAAAATGAAAGAAAACTTCCCAAATGTTTTTATGAAGCAAAATATTTATATCTAAACATGATAAAAGTACAAAAAAGAAAACCACAGACTAGTATTATTTATGACGATCCATGTAAAAGTACAAAATATATAGCACTAATATAGCAGTAATTAGTATTTTATTAGTGAACAGAATCCCATACTATATTAAAAATATAATTCACTATGATTAGGTGGGATTAATTCCAAGAATGCAAGGTAGGTTCATTATTAAGAAATACATTAATATCATATACCATAATAATAGGTCTCAGGAAAAATTTTATCTTCATAAATGTTGAAAAACTTTTCCCAGCATTCAACATCCATTCCTCATAAAAAACATTCAACTAAATATGACTTGAAGGGCAGGTGTGGTGGCCTATGCCTATAATCCCTGCACCTTGGAAGGCCAAGGCAAGAGGATTGTTTAAGCCCAGGAGTTTGAGATCAGCCTAAGCCACACAGCAAGACCTTGTCTCTACAAAAAATAAAATTACCTGGGTGTGGTCGCAGGCACCTGTAGTCCCAGCTATTTGGGAAGCTGAGGTGGGAGGATCATCTGAGCCCAGGAGACTAAGGCTGCAGTAAGCTGTGATTGTGCCACTGCACTCCAGCCTGGGCAGCAGAGCGAGACCCTGACTCCCTCCCATAAAGCTTTATTTTTTTATTTTTATTTTTATTTTTTTTGAGTTGGAGTCTCACTCGGTCGCCCAGACTGTAGTGCAGTGGCTGCTCCCGGCCACCGCAGCCTCGACCTGCTGGGCTCCGGCGATCCTTCTGCCTCAGCCTTCCAAGTAGCTGGAATTACAGGCATGTGCTACCACGCCCGGCTGATTTTTTTGATTTATTGTAGAGATGAGGTCTCACTGCCCAGGCGGGTCTCGAACCCGTGGACTCAGGCAATCCACTCACCTCAGCCTCCCAAAGGCGCGGGATTACAGGCTGAGCCACCGAGCCCGGCTCATAAAGCTTTATAGATACTTTCTTAACATGAAAAAAATGCATGCCTGTGGTTCCAGCTACTTGGAAGGCTGAGGCAGAAGGATCACCTGAGCCCAGCAGTCGAGACTACGATGGCCTTGAGTGTGCCACTGCACTCCAGCTTGGTTGACAGAGTGGAACACGGACTCGAAAAAGAAAAAAAAGAAATTGATTAGGAGCTTAAGTATGATAGTAATCCCGGAAACCATAGAGAATCAATGATAAACCCAACAATAAAACATAAGGTAACAGGACATAGAAATCTATTCACTGAAATCCACAACCTTCATATATACAAATGATAACCAGTTAGAGAACATAATGATAGTGATAAACCCATTTACAGCTGCAACAAAGAAGCTTAAATATGTGAACATATGCTAAATAAGAAATGTGCATAACCTACAGGAGGAATACCCATAAACACTCCGGAAAGACACACTTGAACAAATGAAAATACATTTCCTGTTCTTGAATAGCATGATTCAACATTATAAATATGTCCATGCTCCCTAAGTTAATATATAAGTTTAATACAATCCCAGTAAACAATCCAACAAGCTTTTTTGTGAAGGTGGACAAATTAATGCTCAAGTTTATATGGAGGTATAGACATAAAAATAGTCAAGAAAACACTAAGTAAAGAAAATCTAGGGGAGAGGAAAGGGGGAGGATTAGCTCTACGAGACATTAAAATAATGCTGTATAGTCTCTACCATGGTGACTCACACCTGTAAACCCAGCACTTCGGGAGGCCGAGACAGGACTGCTTGAGTCTAAGAGTTCAAAACCAGCCTGGACAGCATAGTGAGATCTCATCTCTAGAAAAATAGAAATAAAAAACAAGCCGGGCATGGTGGTATGCACCTGTAGTCTCAGCTTCTTGGAAGGTTGAGGCAGAAAGATCACCTGAGCCCAGGAGTTTGAGGCTACGGTGAGCTGTGATTTTGCCACTGCACTCCAACCTGGGTGACAGAATGAGACTGACTTAACGTGTGTGTGCCCACATACACATACACACTATATAGTCTCTATAAGTAAAACATTGTAGTACTGGTACATGAATAGGGCAAATAGATGGATAATATGGAATAGAAAGGCCTGAAATAGACTCAATAACTTATGAAAATTTAGTATATGATAAAGGTGAAATTTCAAATCACTGAGGTAAAGAGGGACTTTTTAATAGATGGTACTGGAACAGTTGATCCACTATTTGGAAAAAGATAAACTGGATTCATAGATCATATACAAGAATAAACTCCAAAACGATCAAAGAGCTAAATTAAAAATGAAACCATACGAAAACTAGGAAAAAATGGGTGAATTCTTCTATGACTTTTAATTCAGAGGTAATAAAATAAAATATAAATAAACTTGATTATATACAAATATAGCTGGTACAGTGGCTCATGCCTGTAATCCCAGCACTTTGAGAGGCTGAGATGGGAGAATTGCTTGAGTCTAAGACAACCAAAGGCGATATGAGACCCTATCTCTACAAAAAATTAAAAATAAAACAAAGACATTTCCTGTCAAAAAAAAAAAAAAATTCTGGCCAGGCACAGTGCCTCAGTCCTGTAATCCCAGCACTTTAGGAGGCAGAGACGAGAGGATTGCCTGAGTCCAGGGGTTCAAGACCAACCTAAGCAACTTGGTGAGACCTTGTCTCTATACTAAATAAAAAAATTAGCTGGGCATGGTAATGTGTGCCTGTGGTGTAACTGGGACTACAGGTGTGTGCTACCACACCTGCCTTGTTTTTATTATTATTTTTCTTTTGTAGAAACGAGGTCTCACTATTTTGCCTAGGCTGATCCTCAGATTCTTGGCTCAAGCAGTCCTCATGCCTTAGCCTCCCAAAGTGTTGGGATTACAGGCGTGAGCCGCTAGGCCAGGCTGACAAAACAGATTTTTAAACCTTTGAGGAAACATTCAAACTCATCATTATGAAAGAAGTGAAAATTAAAACAACACTAAGATACTGTTGCTGACCTCACATATTGGCAAAAATCTTAAAGTATGACATATTCTGTTGGAAAGATTGTGAGAAATAGGTATTCTCATGCATTGCTTTTGGGTGTAAAAAGGGATGTGATCTGTTTTGCAGGGAATTTGACAGTGTCTAATAAATTACATACTTATTTGCCTTTTGGTTCCACAATTTCACTTATTGGAATCTATCCTGAAGAAGATATCCTGTCAAAAACCCCATTTATAGGAGAGTGATTGAATAAACTATGAATGGTGTATCTACTTAACAACGTACTATGTGGTTGTAAAAACAAGTAAGGAAGATCTCTATAAACCAATCTAGTGATTTTGGCGATATATCAAGTAAATGTTAAGTGAAAAAAAGAAACGTGAGAAATAATAGCAATACTGTCATATTTTCACAAAAGAAAGGGGAATAAGAAAATATACATGTATTTGTTTTTTTTCCCACATAAGCTGGAAACTCATGAGCTTGGTTACTTGGGTTGAGGAGGTACATGAGAATAGGGCGGAAAGAATGATGTGGGAAGAATGATTCACTTTAATGAATATCTGTTTTTGTCTGGCTCTGACAATATTCATAGTTTATTCAATCACTCTCCTATAAATGGGCTTTCAGATTGTTTACAGGATTTTACAATTACAATCAATACTGCAACATTGCACATTTGTACTTTCCTATTAATGGGGGTCTGTCTTCAGGGTAGATTCCAATAAGTGAAATTTAAATAAAAAAAAATAATTAAAATCAACCAGAATGTGGGGATAATGGAAAATGGACTACAAATAATAACACATGACCCTAACTGTATTACAAATAAATAACATAACCACACTGGGGGAGCTGGGGAAGGGGAAAAAAAAACTACCCTAAGTAATTTAGGTAGGAAGTAGTATTTTGGCTATGTGAGGTCAGACAATTAAGTTCACGAACTCGTTCTAGAAAAAGTGGTACATACCTTATTGCTGAATATCACTATGGGCACCTTTGAAGAACTCCCCTTGGGAATCTTTGCACTGATACCAGCGCCTAGTCCACCTGTCAAAGCAATTTTGGAACTCTTTCTGGAATGGCCATCAGAGCTGTTGTCGTATTACTCTTGATGTCCTGAATGTCATCAGATTCTTCCTTTCAGTGTTTCCATTATCTTTGGGTAAAGAAAAAAGTCATTGGGGGCCAGATCAGGTGAGTAGGGAGGATGTTCCAATACAGTTGTTTGTTTACTGGCTAAAAACCCCCTCACAGACTGTGCTGTGTGAGCTGGTGCATTGTCACGTTGCAAGAGCTCCTTTGGGACCATTTTTTCATACATCTTTCTCATTTCAAGATTTTCACTTAGGATTTTCCTATTTCTCTATCAATGTTTATTTGGTCTGCTATGCTTCTCACAGTCAGCTGCCGATTTTGATGCTCAATTCAATTTTTGCAATGTTTTCATCAGTTCTGCTTGTAACTTGCCATCCTGACCTCTTTTCATCAGTGACACTTTCTCTCCCCTCAGGAAAACATTTAATCCATTTGTACACTGCTGTTTTTTTCATGGCATTAACCCCATAAACTTGGATTAACATGTCCTTGATTTCACTTCCACTCTTGCCAACTTTAACAAGACATTTAATGTTTGTCTGTTGCTCTATTTCAAGCTCTGACATTGTCACGATGGCACACAAAAACATGCAACAATAATGAATGCCACTCAGCAAGATGTCAACACAAACACAGCTGTGAAACACCAGTTTGCCAGGGTTATGAAACCTTATTGAGTTGCTTGTACATTGCTGCCGGTGTAAGTGCATGGTGGCAAGTTCACAAACTTAATTGCCAGACCTTGTATGCTGCAAGGCTAAAGACAAAAAGACCTGTTCAGTCAGCCTTTCATATCTGAAGGTTTTGTATCCATGGGTTCAGTATAACCAGCTGCAGATTGAAAACATTTGGAAAAAAATTTTGTTTGTGCTGAGTATGTACATGCTTTTTCCTTATCATATTTCCTAAACAATCAGCATAACAACTATTTACAGAGCATTACGTTGTATTAGGTATTATAAATCATCTAGAGTTTTTTTTTTTTGAGTTGGAGTCTCATTCTGTCACCCAGGATAGAGTGCAGTGACCACAGCCTCACTCTGTTGCCGCAGCCTCAACCTTCTGGGCTCAGGCAATCCTTCTGCTTCAGCCTTCCAAGTAGCTGGAGCGACAGGCACAAGTCACCATGCCTGGCTTATTTTTTGATTTATTGTAGAGACGAGGTCTTGCCAAGTTGCCCAGGCTGGTCTTGAACCCCTAGTCTCAGGCAATCCTCTTACCTCGACCTCCCAAAGTGCTGGGATTACAGGCTTGAGCCACCGTGTCTGGCTTTTTTTTTTTTTGAATTGGAGTCTCACTCTGTTACCCAGGCTGGAGTGCAGTGGCACGCTCACGGCCACTGCAGCCTCAACCTGCTGTACTCAGGTGATCCTTCCACCTCAGCCTTCCAAGTAGCTGGAACCACAGGCATGTGCCTCCATGCCCAGCTGATTTTTGTGATTTATTGTAGACACGAGGTCTCTCCATGTTACTCAGGCTGGTCTCGAACCCCTGAGCTTGGGTAATCCTCTCGCCTCCACCTCCGAAAGTGCTGGGATTACAGGCGTGAGCCACTGCTCCTGGCTTAGAGATGATTTAAAGTATATGGGAGGATGGATTTGGATTCTCTGCAGATACCACCATTTTATATCAGGGACTTAAGTGTCTGTGGATTTTGTTATCTGAGGGAGATCCTGTAATAAATTCTCTGCAGATACTTGTAGACTGTATGCAAATATTCTACTGTGGTTAGTAAATTCATTTATCACAAGGTATGAGTTAGCAATTTTGAACTATTTTATGTGTATTCTAGGATTGAGCAAATAAATATACTATGATAGTGGGAGTCAGCTCTCTCAGGAGAAAGGAATTACAAATAAGGAAAAGGGAAAGGAAAGGATGAAACTTGTGGTGCTGGGTTGGAGGAGATCTCAGTATAATCCAAGGTATAAATTACATAAATATATATATCTACACACACCCCCATATATATACCATATATACATGTCTGTCTATCAAGGTAAGTATAGGTATGTGTGTATGCATACATATTTACCTGCTTTAACTATTGAGAGGGCCAAGAATGTTACCCTTGTAGCAATGAGCACACCTTTCACCCAAATCTCGCTTTCTAAAAATGATTATTTTAGAAAGCTGAGACTAGGCCTGGTGATTCATGCCTATAATCCCAGCACTTTGGGAGGTCAAGGTGAGAAGATTGCCTGATCCCAGGAGTTCAGGACCAGCCTGGGCAACTTGACGAGACCTTGTCTGTACAATAAATAAATAAAAATTAGCTGGGCATGGCGGCACACCCCTTGTAGTTCCAGCTACTTGAAAGGCTGAAGCAGAAGAATTGCCTAAGCCCAGCAAGTTGAGACTGTGGTGGCGATGAGCATGCCACTGCACTCCAACCTGGGCAACAGAGTGAGACTCCCACTCAAAGACAAATCAAAACAGAAGACAAACAAAGGAATAGCTGATTCCAGAGTTAGGGCAGAATGAGTACTAGACAAGTCTGGAAAATTCTATGATGCCAGAAAGGAAGGAAATAATCAAAAAATGATTCTGCCATATGATCCAGCAATCCCATTTCTGGATATATATCCCAAATAGTTGAAATCAGGATCTTGAAGAGATATTTGCACACTCATGTAGCTGCATATTCACATTAGCTGTGAGATGAAAGCAACCCACATGTTCATCAATGAATGGATGGATAAAAAAATGTGGCATATACATACAATAAAATATTATTTAGCCTTAAAAAGGAAGGAAATCCTGTCACATCTTACAACATGCATGAACCTTGAGGACATTATGCTAAGTGAAATGAACCTGTTGCAAAAAGATAAATATGGTATGACTCCCTTATTTAAGATACCTAAAGTCAAATTCATAGAGACAAGGTAAAATGGTTGCCAGGGTCTGGGAGAAGGGGGAAGTTCAGTATTGTTTAATGGGTACAGTTTCAATGTTGCAAGATGAAAAGGATCTGTAGGTTTGATTTACTACAATGTGAATATACTTAATTGTACACTTAAAACTAATTAGAATGGTAAAGTTTATGTGTTTTTGTTTTGTTTTGTTTTGTTTTGAGTTGGAGTCTTACTCCATCACCCAGGCTGGAGTGCAGTGGCTCGCTAATGGCCACCCCCAGCACCGACCTGCTGAGCACTGCTGATCCTTTCGCCTCAGCCTTCCAAGGAGCTGAAACTATAGGCGTGCAGTAGCATGCCTGGCTAATTTTTATTTATTTATTGTAGAGACAAGGTCTCACCAAGTTGCCCAGGCTGGTCTCAAACCCACGGGCTCAGGCAATCCACTTGCCTTGGCCTCCCAAAGTGCTGAGATTATAGGCTGAGCCACTGAGCCCGGCCACTTAGGGACTTTAAATGATCCTTCAGTGTGAGTCAGCAATGTGATCTGGCGGCCAAAGAAGGAAAGAAAAGAGATGAATACAGTATTTTATTTTATTTATTTATTTTTTGAGTTGGAGTCTCACTCTGTCACCCAGACTGGAGTACAGTGGCCACTCCCGGCCACCACAGCCTCGACCTGCTGGGCTCCGGCGATCCTTACGCTCAGCCTTCCAAGTAGCTGGAACTACAGGCGTGCACCACCACGCCCGGCTCATTTTGATTTATTGTAGAGATGAGGTCTCGCCAAGTTGCCCAGGCGGGTCTCGAATCTACGGGCTCAGGCAGTCCACTCACCTCAGCCTCCCAAGGCGCAGGATTACAGGCTGAGCCACCGAGCCTGGCTGAATACAGTATTTTAAAAGAGGGAACTGAATTATTCACAATAGCGAAAACATGGAACCAATGCTG
This sequence comes from Carlito syrichta, assembly GCF_000164805.1. Taxonomy (NCBI): domain Eukaryota; kingdom Metazoa; phylum Chordata; class Mammalia; order Primates; family Tarsiidae; genus Carlito; species Carlito syrichta. The sequence goes on along the minus strand of NW_007252766.1, from coordinate 574,458 downwards.
CCCATTGAAAGTGAACTGGATTAAAAAAAAAATGTGGTACATATACACGATGGACTATTACACAGCCATAAAGAAGGACAAAGTTATGAACTTTGCAGCAACTTGGATGGATTTAGAGGCTATGATACTCAGTGATCTATCACAGAAACAACTGAGTACCACATATTCTCACTCATAAGTGGACCTTTAACAATTATCATACTACTATAAGAAAGGGATTGGCAGTAACGGGAAACTGCCAGGGGAGTTGAGGGGCATGCTTCATCAATAAGGGTACCTGATCTCAAATCAGGCAAAGGGAAGCCCAAATTTTACCTGTACAATGACCACTTGTATGCCTAATCCTAAACTATGCCCCACCTCTTTAAAATAAAAAGATAATAATTAATAATTAATAAAAGTGGGAGCTGAATACAATATCCAGAGTATTGTGTTAGGTCCTGGGTGTCATGGTTTCAGAGAGGTTGAGACCAGAAAAACATAATATTTGTAACTGTTTTATGTAAGGAATGGTTAACCTTGGCTCACCATCTCTGTGTGAACCTGGGAGCACTTGAGGAATACTGATATACCTGGGTCTCACCCTCAGAAATTCTGACTAGTCTATGGTGGGGCCCAGACATTATTTTAAAAAAGCTCTCTAGCCAGGCTCAGTGGCTCAGCCTGTAATCCCGCGCCTTTGGGAGGCTGAGGTGAGTGGATTGCCTGAGCTCGTGGGTTCGAGACCCGCCTGGGCAACTTGGTGATACCTCATCTCTACAATAAATAAAAAATGAGCCGGGCGTGGTAGCGTGCGCCTGTAGTTCCAGGTACTTGGAAGGCTGAGGCGGAAGGATCGCGGGAGCCCAGCAGGTCGAGGCTGCGTTGTCTGGGAGCGGCCACTGCACTCCAGTCTGGGTGACAGAGTGAGACTCCAACTCAAAAAAAAAAAAAAAAAGCTTTCTGCCATGCTTGGCAGGCTGGGTAGGTTTGGTATGGCCAGAGTCACAGGGGGTGAAAGTATTCACCAAGACAGTTATGAATTAAGAAAAGTAGATTGATTAAAAGGAAGGTACGTTGTGAAGGGCACAGCAGGCAGGACAGCAGCGAGGATGTCTGCTGTCTGTGAAGAGGAAGGAGCCGGAGGGGTGTTTTTATAAGAGAGGTCTAGTGTGGGCCAGGGAACCGTCTTGAGGGTGACCTGCGAAAGGAAATTTCCAGAAGTTTGTGAAGCGGCTGATTGATGGCGGTGTTTTGTTTCTCTAAGATAAGGTTAGTTAACAGTAATAGTTAGCAATACTAATCCTAGGATTAGTTAATACTTCTTGTTTACCATGCAACTAGAGTGAATGGTTAACTGTTTTTTGTTTGTTTGTTTGCTGGGAACTAGCAGCAAATGTTTTTGAGCTGGCTAAGCAGGTTTCTGCTGTTATCAGTGTCTCTTTGTGGATTTTTATCTTGAGGTCCCTTTCCTTGATATAAGTTACCAAATTTACTCAACTGATGCTGGCCTAATCAGGTCTCATGGTCTGTCACATGTTCCAGGTGATTCTGATGGGTGATCAGGGCTGCAAACCCCTTGGTTAAGGCAACTAGAATGTTTAACTAGAAACAGACTCAAGTCAGCTTTATAAGAATCGTGGAGAAGGGGAAAGTAAAGCTTTCTGAATTTCTATCCCCTGGAGAGAATTTGGTGGATTTGAGGTGAGGTCTGCTTTTGAAAATCTTCCCTTGTGACCTTGATATGAAGCCAAGTATGGAACCAGTGAGCTGGATCACTGCTTCTCAAACTTTAATGTGCATATGAGTTACCAGGTGATGCTAAAATGCAGGTTCTGATTTAATAGGCTGGAGGGGAGCTTGAGAGTCTGCCTTTTTTTTTTTTTGAGACAGCGTCTCATTATGTCACCCGAGCTGGAGTGCAGTGCTACAATCATGGCTCGCTGCAGCCTCAAACTCCTGGGCTCAAGCGATCCTCCTGCCTCAGTCTCCTGAGTAACTGGGACTATGAGAGTGCACCACTACACCTGCCTGGCTAATTTGTTTTTATTTTTTGTAAAGATGGAGTCTCTGTATGTTGCCCAGGCTAGTCTCATACTCCTGGACTCAAGCAATCCTCCCGCCTTGGCCTCCCAAAGTGCTGGCATTCTAAGTGTGAGCCACCATACCCTACTTAGCATAGCTCTTGACACAGAGTAAATGTTCAGGAAAATGGTGACTGCTGCTATCGCTTATGCTTCCAACAAAAGAATTTTCTTTTGTTGGAAGACCAGAACTGTGATCAATGTACAGAAATAACTTCTATTCTACAGCCAAGAAAAAAGCTGTGGTTACTTAAGTGGAAATTATCTTGACCTAGTGAAAAATAATGGTTCTTGTTTGTCCTTGCATAATTAACTTTTGCAGTAATCTTATGGTCCTGGCCTGATAAAATGTGACAAGTGATTCACGGATTCAAACAAATATTTTTTGAGCACCTGTTACTCTCTAAGAGTCAAATACTTCTGAATGCTTGTGACTCCCGACATAAAGCCTATTTTTCAGACCTTAGCTCCGTTGAACTCACTGTCCTTTTGGCCTCCTTTCCTCCTTCAGGACACTCCCTGAAGCTTGGACTTCAGGTTGGGCTAACACTCTAGTAGCACCCTGTGCACCCTGTCACAGCTTTGTCTCTACCAGCCTGCGAGTTTCTCCTTTTCCTCTTCCCTTCCCTTCTTTCTCTGTAAGCTTCTTGAAGGCATGGGGCTCTTTATAGCTTCATCCCTTGGTACAGTGCCTGCACTCAAATTAGAGTTAAACTGATTGTGTGATACAGGAGGCCCTCCAGGAGGTCAGAGTCTGAGTTGCATATGAGATCAGGAAAGGCTTTCTGGAAAAAGTTATGCTTGAGCTAATACTTAAGAAGAGACAACAGGTAGGAGGAAGTCGGGGGCTGGAGAGCATGGTGCATTTGGGGGACTGTATGTACCTGGCTTGGAGGAGCAGCATGGAGGTTTTGGGAGAGTAGTGGTCAAGCTGGAGACCAGGCTAAAGACTAGCATATGATAGACTTAAATGGCAGCTAAAGAGATTGGGTTTTATCTTGAGGATGATGGGAGACTGGTGACAGATTTTAAGCAGGAATGTGTGGAGTGTGGGTTGAGAGTGATATTAGATACTGGGAAATTGTTTAGGAGTTTTATACATAAGCCAGGTAATCAGATCCCAGCTGTCACCCTTAATGCCTTTTCTGGTTCACCCCAGAGGCATCCTTTGGCTGGTTAGGCAGTGCCTTGATTATGCAGTGCAGCAGACCTTGGACATTACATATTGATCTCAACTGGTCCTTAGGCATGGGTGCCTAGCCCACGATAGGCAGAAGATGCAGCCATTTCTTTTCTATGGATTAGCTGGATAACAAGAGGCCCTTGGTAAATGCTTGGACATTTACTGGATTTCTTTCTTTTTTTTTTTTTTTTTTGAGTTGGAGTCTCACTCTGTTGCCTAGGCTGGAGTGCAGTGGCCGCTCCTGGCCACTGCAGCCTCAACCCACTGGGCTCTGGCGATCCTTCTGCCCCAGCCATTCAAGTAGCCGGAATTACAGGCATGCGCTACCATGTCCGGCTGATTTTTTGATTTATGGTAGAGATGAGGTCTTGCCAAGTTGCCCAGGTGGGTCTTGAACCCGATGGCTGGCAATCCACTCCCTCAGCCTCTCAAAGGTGTGGGATTACAGGCTGAGCCACCGAGTCCGGCTTACTGGATTTCAATACCAGATCTGCTGTGTCCTAGCTATGAGGACATTAAAGAAGTTATATATAACCTCTCTGAACCTCATCAAAGAATGGAGCTAATGCTGACTCTTTAGTGTTTTGGTTTTTTTTGAGTTGGAGTCTCACTCTTGTCGCCCAGGCTAGAGTGTAGTGGCACACTCATGGCCACCGCAGCCTCGACTTGCTGGGTTTAGGCGATCCTTCTGCCTCAGCCTTCCAAGTAACTGGAACTACAGATGCACGCCACCACTAGTTTTTGTGATTTATTGTTGAGATGAAGTCTCACCAAGTTGCCCAGACTGGTCTCAAACCCCCAGACTCAGGCAATCCTCTGCCTCACCCTACCAAAGTGCTGGGATTACAGGCTGAGCCACCGCACTGGCCTCTTTAGTTTTGAGAATTGAATTAGATGATGATAAAAATAATAATGACCATTTAGTAAGCATCAATTATGTGTCAGGCCCCTGTGGTACATCCACTAATTAAAATGTGTGTAAATAGCTGATAGATTATTGCCTTAGTGATGTCTTCCAAAGGATTTTATTTATTCCCACAAAATCAACAGAAAGAGAAAATAATGGAGAGTTAGTTGACACTCAGGAAACAGCCAGTGAGTAATTTCCAATGTTATTTTATTAAGGAAGTACTTGGAGCTTAGAAATCAGCTATATTTTAACCACATTATAATTTAATGCAATTAGCCCTTGACTTTAATTTTTAGGTTCAGGGTCTTGGGCTGCTACAGAAGCCAGACAGAGCTGCTACCTGGACTATGACATTATTTGTTTACTATTTGATATTAGTGCCAATCTTCTGACCAAATAATCAGAATAAACTCCTGAATACAAGTTCTAATGGACAAGATGAAATATGTGAGGTTGTCCAAGGGTTAGGATGAGTTATATGTCCTATCTGGATGCCTGACAGGTTTCTGATAATACTGGGCCCTAGCTTTGTCTAAAAGTAAATGAAAGTGCCTTTCAGTCTTCAGTAATACTGCTCACCATAGCCTTTCTTTTTCCTTCTTTATGTAGGTTTTAGGTGACCAGATCCTCTTTGACAATATAAAGCATGGATTAAAACTAACTCTGTAGCAATCCTAGGATTATGGGCTCAGGAGAATAAATCTTGGGTTGACTATGAGATGATTTCACTTAAGTCTCCTTTTGAAGAAAGTAGCTATGGGAGAAGTAGCTCTGAGCATGGTTTATTGGTTATTCCTGGTTGCCCAAGAGCAATTCTATGAGTACCACAGTCCGTTGTGCATTTGGCTCATGAGTGACGTTCCTGAGATGATAGTGGGTCACTGGCAGCAGTGATCCACTGAAAACTGACCATGTTTCTGGGCCTAGCCCTCGTCCCTGATCAATAGAGCAAAACTCAAGGAAAGCAGGAATTGTAGTCACTGAAACACTCTCTTGCTTCTTTGTGTCTACAGTGCCACCTAAGTTAGAGGTTAGCTTATCCCTGGAAATCAGCATAAAACTAGAGAATTTTAGAGCCGTCTCTGTGTCTGACCATGATGCCATTTTTCTTCTTTTTTTCCCTCAAAACTTCTTCCTTCTCCCTGTGGAGATAGCTTACCCACCATACACCAGTCTCAAATGCTGCCTTAGAGGGTGCATGGTAGGAGATAAGATTAAGATGCAACCTTACCCTTACTTCTGCCTTTTCTTTTCCAGCAACAGCTGCAGGCGTATGTGGCCTGGGTGAATGCACAGTTGAAGAGGAGGCCAGCAGTGAAGCCTGTGCAGGACCTGCGACAGGATCTCCGGGATGGTGTGATCCTGGCATATCTCATCGAGATTGTTGGTCAGTTGGCCCTGGACTCTGATGCTAGCATATGCCAGAACATGGCCTTCTTTATCTTTCATATGCCTTTCTAGGCAGAGTGTTTCTTCTTTAGAATATATGAAAATGGGCCAGGCGTGGTGGCTTATGCCTATAATCTCAGCACTTTGGGAGGCCGAGGTGAGAGGATTGCCTGAGCCCATGGGTTCCAGACCAGCTGGGCAACTTGGTGAGACTTCATCTCTACAGTAAATCAAAAAATTAGTTGGGCGTGGTGGCACATGCCTGTAGTTCTAGCTACTTGGAAGGCTGAGGCGGAAGGATCGCCTGAGTCCAGCAGATTGAGGCTGTGGTGGCCATCAGTGTGCCACTGCACTCCAGCCTGGGTGACAGAGTGAGACTCCAACTCAAAAAAAAAAAAAAGAAAATACTAGAATATATGAAAACGGAAGTAGGGAAAACTTAAAATACTTGCCCTAGGTTAATTCATTTACTTATTAGTCAGCATACACTGTGTGACAGGCACTGTATCATACTTTGGGAATATGATGATGAGTACAGTCTATGTTCTCAGGAGTATGCCAATCTAGTTGGAAAGGCTGGAAAATGAAGTCAGTTCCATTAATGTACTTTAGTACTCTGATGGGGTAAGCATAGATGGGAGTACATGGAAGGACACTCCTAGGGGTTCAGGGATGGTTTACCAGAAGAATTGATGTCTAAGCTGAGATTTGCCAAAAGAATTGATGTCTAAACCAAGAACAACTGGCATCTGAACCAAGGCTAGAAAAGGAAGTAGTAGCCAGGCAAAAAGGAAGGTATGTTATCAGCAAAAAGATCCTTCTATGATACTCACCATCATAATCCTTCATAAAAGGGTTTTTCCTCTTGAAGCTATAGCATTGTCACCATTATACTAGATGGTACCATAACTTTATTTCCATAGCATTTGTCCATAACTCTGTTATTATTTATCTCAAGTATCTGTGGTAATCACTAGTTTCTCTCTCCTATATAGACTAAGCTCTTTAAGAGCAATACAGCATAATTTTTTTTTTCTGTTTTCACAACCCCTAACCAAGTGCACACAATAGGTATGCAAATATTTATTGTCATATTAGTTAGCTGACTTTGCTTAGAGTCCTTGAAGGATGTGGGGCTTGCAAGTGGTATGGAAGAAACCAGGTTTGCAGTAGGCAGCCTATTCATAAATTCCTCACTGAGATAGCTCATGAATTCATGAGTATTCATTTGTAATGACAATAACAATAGTAATAGCAGCTGCCAGGACTGAATACCTTCTATCTTGTTTAATTCAATTTCAATTAATGTCACACCCCAGCTGGGCTCGGTGGCTCAGCATGTAATCCCGCGCTTTGGGAGGCTGAGGTGAGTGGATTGCCTGAACCCGCAGGTTCGAGACCCGCCTGAGCAACTTGGTGAGACCGCATCTCTACAATAAATCAAAAAAATTAGCCGGGCGTGGTAGCGTGCACCTGTACTTCTGGCTACTTGGAAGGCTGAGGTGGAGCGATCACCGGAGCCCAGCAGGTCGAGACTGCAGTGGCTGGGAGCGGCCACTGCACTCCAGTCTGGGTGACAGAGTGAGACTCCAATTCAAAAAAAAAAAAATTGTCACACCCCTGGGAAACAGATCATATTATCCCTACTTGCAGGAAAAACAAGTTTAAAAGAGAGAATTTATAAAAATAAATAAATTCATAGTCAAGAAAAGTAGCTGAGCATGCTTCTTTGATTTATTTATGATGTGCATATGAAGTACTACTCTTTTACTCATTTTTATGAAGTTTAGAGAATCTAAGCAACTCATATAACTTTAACTGCCGCTGTAGAGGTACAAACCTGGATCTATTTTAATTTCAAAGCCCATTTGAAACATTTAATTTTGCATTCATTTGAGTAGGTTATAGACAGCCTGGTCATCCAGATGGAATAAAAGGATATGAAGTCCCAAGCCTTTTTTCGTTTTGAGTTGGAGTCTCACCTGTCGCCCAGGCTGGTGTGCAGTGGCACGCTCACTGCCACCCCAGCGTCGACCTGCTGGGCTCCAGCGATCCTTCCATCTCAGCCTTCCAAGTCGCTGGAACTACAGGCATGCACTACCACGCCCAGCTAATTTTTTTTTTTTTTTGGTAGGGAAAGGTCTCGTCAAGGTGCCTGGGCTGGTCTTGAACCCACAGGCTCAGGCAATCCACTTTCCTGGGCCTCCCAAAGTGCTGGGATAACAGACTGAGCCACTGAGCCCAGCCCCAAACCTTTTTTCTACATGGGTCCCCCCCACCCATTTTTCTTCCTAGAAGCAACCAGTGTTAGCAGTTTCTTGCATTTCTTTCCAGAGATATCCTATCATAACAAGCAATATGAATATGTATTATTTTTCCAAACCAATGTTCTTAAACACTACTTTCTATTGTGACTTTGCTGTATAGAAAAACTCCTTCCAAGATTTTGTCTGTACTCACTGAATCCACTTCCTTATTTCTTATTCTTTCTTTTTTTTTTTTGAGTTGGAGTCTCACTCTGTCGCAGTGGCCGCTCCCGGTCACTGCAGCCTCGACTGCTGGGCTCCAGCGATCCTTCCGCCTCAGCCTTCCAAGTAGCTGGAACTATAGGTGCGCGCTACCACGTCCAGCTAATTTATTGTAGAGATGAGGTCTCACCAAGTTGCCCAGGCGGGTCTCGAACCTGTGGGCTCAGGCAATCCACTCACCTCAGCCTCCCAAGGCGTGGGATAACAGGCTGAGCCACTGAGCCCGGCTTCTTATTCTTTCTTTAACTTGTCTTTAGCAGGCTTGTTCCCACTACTTCACTGGGACTGCTTTCCTTAAGGTCATAATTCTCCACCTTGTCAAATTCAGTGGTCAGGCCCCAGTCCTCATTTTATTCACCTTAGCAGTACTTGACATAGTTGCTCACTTCTTTCTCCTTCGAAGACTTTCTTTAATTAGCTTCCAGGAGCCTATAGATTTCTAGTTTTCTTCCTCCTCACTGGCTTCTTCTGTTTGCTTTGCTTTGCTGGGTTTCTTTCCCTTCCTGACCCCTAAATGTTAGAGTGCACCAGGTTCAGTCCTTAGCCCTCATATGTCCTCTGCCCTAAATAATCTCTTTCCAAATTTGTATCTTTAGCCTGAAGTTTTCTTCGAGTTCTAGACATGAATATCCAATGACTCTACTTGGATATCGCATATGCAGCTCTGGCTTCACACGTCCTAATTAGAACTTTGGATGTCCTTCCCTTCCCCAATCCATCTGTCCTCTAGGTTTCTTCATCTAAGTAACATATCACATCACCATTTGCTCAGGTCTTAAAGCAGAACACTTCAAAATCATCCTTAATCCTTTTCTTTTTCTTACAAGTCACAGTGAATCCTTCAAAATATACCCAATATCTGACTTCTTGCCAGTCGGCCTCTTCCACTCAAGCTCAAACCACCATTGTCTCTTGCCTGGACTATTTTTTATTATCCTTCTGACTGATCTCCTTATTCCCTCTCCAAGTAGTCCATCTACACACAGAGTTCATTTTTAAAAATATCAACCAGATTATGTTATTCCCTGGTCTCAGACTTTCCGCTGGCTGCCCATACACACTTAGGGTGGAATTCAGGCTCTTTGCTGTGGACCACATGGCCCTGCATGACCTGGCCTTGCTTACCACGCCAGCCTCTCCTAGGATTGCCTCCTTGCTCACTCCACTCCAGCCACGCCGGTCTTGTTGCAGTTCCTCGGGTAAGCTGAGCTCACAGGTTTGTTCCTGCAGTTTCTTCAGTCTGGAAGGTCTCCTCCTCAAATCTTAACATGCTTTATTTAAGCCTCTGCTCAAATATATTATCAGAGAGGCCATGATTACTTTTATTTTTCATCCTAGCACTTATCACTACTATGAAATTATATTAAACATTTACTTGCTACATATGCAGATGTAAATTCTTTGAGGGAAGGGACTTTGTCATTCTTGTTCTCTCCTGTCTCTCTGGTATCCAAAACAGTGCCTGGCACACAATGGATGCTTGGTGAATATTTGTTGAATGAATAAATGTATTCAGGCCCCTAGGTGTAAATGTAAAAATTTGAAGGCCCTCTAAAAAGATTTTGTTTTCCTATTCCCCATCTAAATCCCCAGCTAAGTCCTCGACTCACTAGGACTTAGCTTTTAATATCTAATTTTAGTGTTCATGTCAAATCTTCCCTTCCTCTGTGTCTGGCTGCTATGAAACTTCGATAATACAGTAAGTCACCTTCATATGAACCTTCAAGTTATGAACGTTAATGATACACTCGTGCTTTTTAAATGTATTATTTCTCTCCATCAGGTGTTGGTGCAGCCTGTTAAATACATATAGACAATTGTGTTAGTTGGGTACCTAGGCTAACTTTGTTGAGCTTATAACAAATGGACTTATGCATGTGCTCTTGGAACTGAACTTGTTCATATGTTGGGGACTTCCTGTATTCCCCTCTATAACTTCATATATATATTTTTCTCTCTTAACAGCAGGAGAGAAGCTGAATGGGGTACAGCTGAGTCCCAGTAACCAACAGGAGATGAAGAATAATGTGGAGAAAGTACTACAGTTTGTGGCTTCCAAAAAGATTCGTATGCACCAGACTTCGGCTAAAGGTCAGTGCCTTATCACATCCTTGGTGGATGAGTACACTCAGCTTTAACAAGTGAGTACCAGCCTCAGGAGAGCCCTGGGTGTAAGCTGGCTGGACACAGAAGCTCTCCATTCATTTTAATTGAACACAGAGTTGCTTGAATGTGTATAGGAAAGTTAATGATGAGAGAAAAAATTACAAAATTGGGACATTAATTTTAGAATGTCTCATTTAAGTTATCAAAAATGAAGATAGTTTTTCAAGTTCCTTGGGTTTCATGACCAAATATTATTTCAAATACTCATGACCTACATTTTTTTCCATCCAGTTTTCGAGAAGGAAAATATTTTATAGCACCTTTTTTTATAGCATGGAACATTCTAGGCAGTATGAACAGGGCTCTGTGTCCTCTGCATCTGTCCTCCTATGTGGCGGCATAGTCCAGATGGTTTTACCAGTTCATTTTGAGCCCAGGATATGGGGAAGAAGCAGTGTCAGTATCCCAGGCTTCCTGGTCCTCTCTCTGTCAGTTCCTGTGTCTGATTGCTTGTGGATCTCATGAGAATGGGGGCAGAAGGGCTCATGTTAGATTATTGGTGTCTTCTGTGTTGGGGTCATTTAGGTGGGGCTGGTACTACCACTGAGAGCACCTGGCAAAAGCTATCAAATGATCTTTCTTCGCCGGGCTTGGTGGCTCAGCCTGTAATCCCGCACCTTTGGGAGGCTGAGGTGAGTGGATTGCCTGAGCCTGCGGGTTTGAGACCCTCCTGGGCAACTTGGCGAGACCTCATCTCTACAATAAATCAAAAATGAGCCGGGCGTGGTAGTGTGCGCCTGTAATTCTGGCTACTTGGAAGGCTGAGGCGGAAGGATCGCCGGAGCCCAGCGGGTCGAGGCTGCGGTGGCCAGGAGTGGCCACTGCACTCCAGTCTGGGCGACAGAGTGAAACGCCAACTCAAAAAAAAAAAATAAAAAATAATCTTTCTTCAAGCCTTATATATTTAAAGTCTACAAAGCTAAAATAAAAATAAAATTTTACCTATTTCTTTACATTGTCTTTCATCAGACCTATCACACTGTTTTCTGCCTGCGTTTCTCTTTTTTTCTAGGGCAAAATTTAGAGTGCCATAATACCTCTGATCTGGTCCCCTGTGGAGTGGGCTTGGGGATCTGGCCCACTAAAGTCAGCTATTTTGAGGGAACACTGCCATTCAGGACATCAGTGTCTTTTACCTGGAGAAGTGAGACACCTTCTAATTAGTTCTGCTTTATTGATTTTTGGCCCCCTCCCCTCTGCTCTCCACACCACGTCAGAATGAGCTTTCTAAGAATACATATGCTCATGCCACTCCTTTGCATCTGAGGGCCCTTAGGATAAAATCCAGAGCCCTTCCTATTGCTTATCAGGCTCTGTGTGACCTGCTGTCTGATTTGCCCTCACCTTTCTCTCTCTCCACCTTGCACCCTGGGCTGTGGCTGTGCTGAACTTCTTTCAGTTCCTCTGTCACAGCACTGTGCTACAGAAATATCATGCAAGTCACATGGGTAACTTAAAAGTTTCTAATAGTCACAGTATAAAAAGAAAAACAGGTGAAATAAATTTTAATAATAGGTTTATTTAACCCAACAGATCAAAAGTTTTACCGTTTCACCATGAAATCAATTATTAAAAGTTATTGAGATATTTTGCATTCCTTTTTTGTGTGTGTGCTAAGTGCTACACTGATAGCACACTTCAGTTCAGACTAGTGACATTTTAAGTGCTCAGTCGTCACAAGTGGCTGGTGGCTTCCATGTCAGACAGTACAGTGCTGAAATGTCATGCTCTCTCTCTCACCTCTAAACCTTCACACCTGCTGCTCCCTCTTCCTGGAATACCCTTTTCCTTCTCTTATCTAATGATCCAGTCTTCATCAATCAAGTCTCCGTTTAGAACTCACTTCCTCTAGGAATCCTTCCCTGAGTCCTCTAGACTAGATAAGATGCCTCTCCTCTGACCTCCCAAAGAATCCTGTACTTCTCTGATCAAAACACTGATCATACTTTATTGTAATTGCTTTTACATATTCTGTTTCCCTTATGAACACAGCTTTGTGAGGACTGAGACATTGACCGTTTTGCTTACCTATATCATCAACAATACTCATTGCACACGTAAGCACTCAGCCTTTGCCTCCCTCTGAGGATGTCTTGGTCTGTTCCGTCCTTCAGATATTGTGGAAGGAAACCTGAAGTCTATCATGAGGCTGGTCCTTGCCTTGGCAGCTCATTTCAAACCTGGCTCTAGCAGGATGGTGAACCAAGGACGGGACTCCCGAGCTCCTCTGCAGAGTCACCAACCACACTGTGCCACAGCTGTTGCCCAGGGAGCAGCTGCTGCTCTGGCAGATGTGTGTCATGACATGTCCCGATCAGGACGGGATGTCTTTCGATACAGACAGAGGTAAGGGTAGAAATCTGGTGATGGGAACTGAGCCCTCTGTCTGATATTTCTTCTCTTAGATTATCATCTAATAATAATAATAGATGATAATCGGTAATAGATCTAACTATCACCCAAACAGCCCCACATTGCAGAAATAAGCATGGAGTGGAGGTTGGGGGAGGACACCCCAGAAGGGAAAAGCTTTTTCTTTTGAGATGTTTATTTTGCAGTTACCAGAAAGTAAAAGAATCTCATGTGTAAATTTTTGCTCTTGTGCCCAAATTTTAAAAATATGCCTTTGGCACAGTGTGTTTTCTTCTCTGGGAGATATGTGGGAGCAATGTTCCAGATCATCTGGGGAAGGCTCTGGAATGTATCCTAAAGGCCAAGCTGTACTGGAGAGTCACAGCAGGAAATGCTTGGCGGGTTGTGTAGCTACTGAGAGAGAGCATGACCCTGAGGTGCTGCAAAGATTGGTGAATTACTTGTTTCTGTGTCTACCCTCCCTGCTAGGTTTCAAGTGTCTTTGAGGCAGGGGCTTTGCCCTGTTTATCTTCTTACCTACAGTGTTCCTAGACTGACAGTACATCGGTATATGTTGAGTTGATCTGAACTAAAGGACTGATACCCTCTGCTTTGCTGGTGCCTTCTTATTTTAGGAACAGCAGCATGGATGAGGAGATTGAGAATCCATACTGGAGCGTGCGGGCCCTGGTGCAGCAGTATGAAGGACAACAAAGGTCTCCATCTGAATCCAGCTGCTCCAGGTAATTGTGGCCTCTGAAAGCTGAATTCTTGGGAATTCTCAGAGATTGCTACTTTCTCGGCTTCAAATAGCAACACAACAAACAATAAGGCACTTAAGCCCTTTTCCTTTCCCTGGTTTATGTTTGGCTTGAAAGGGATAGCCCTCAGCAATGGTTTGTGGTTTTGTGTTGGCAGGAGGATAGGGTGGGGTGCTGGTAAATTTCCCACAAACAGAAATCAAGCAGAGCCCCGGTGCCAATGCTTAACTGTGACCACATGGGGGCATGACTAGAACCTGTCAAGAGCCAGTCCAGTGTTTCTAACATTTGTATATCAGCTGCCAGTGTTTATGACAGCCAGTTCCATGCCACTGTCTTTGAGCCTAAGTGTAACTCTAAGTTATGACCTGAGAAGGCTATATAACACTCATAGCAAGAGAGGAAATAGAGCAGAGTTGTCTGAGAACATTAGAACGTTTCCAGCTTTCATTTATAGGTCTGGGGATTATGGTAGATTCTCATGTATTTGAGTGAACTAATGATGTTTGTGAGCTAATGATGTTTGTGATGTTGTGATCTGCAAAGCCCCTGCCTCAAAGACACTTGAAACCTAGCAGGGAGGGTAGAAAGCTGTCTATATCTCACAGAGCCAAGTGCAGAGACCAAAACAGAACACAGTGCTCTAATAAAAACCTTATCAATGCTAAGTATAGTAACAGAATAAAAATTACTTTCCTGGCTCATGTAAGTTATGCTCCTATAAACATTCCCCGGATCATGTTAGCTTATATACCAATTTCACTTTGTCAATGAATAATAATTTATGCTCTAATGACCTTTCCTCTCCTACTTCAACCCACGAAGTCTGTTCTATTTAAGCCTAATTGTTCCTTGTCATATACGTATTTTATACATCTTTGTTTTCTTCCTTGTATTTCTTTTCCTCATAAAATTCCATTCTATTTTGATGGACCATTTCCTAATTTATTGAGGTCATATAGAGCTCTTTCCAGCATTTTAATGTACTGGTAACCTTGCTCAACTTTTAAATTTTTACATTTACTAAATGTGCTTTTTTATTTATAAAATTCACATAACATAAAGTCAACCATTAAACATAAACTGTGCAATTCAGGATTACCTTCATCATGTGGGGCAACCATCACCTCTATCCACTTGGAAGCAACTTCACCTCCCCAAAGGGAAACCCCATACCCATTAAGCAGTGAGTGTGCTTTTAATAAGAATCAAATCATTTCTTCCTTGCTTACTGCTTAGATGACCACTTGGAACAGAATCAAAAGATGTTTTGTCATATATTGAGCTCTGTTGCTTTCTGCTTGTCTACGGGCCTTTCACTCTTCTGAACCTGTTCGTACCTGTCAGAGTCAGAGAGAGGGACTGGGGAAAGAGTGGGGAAAGAGTCAGGATTTCTTCCTGAGAGCACCTGCTTTCTTCCTCCCAAGGAGGAGGACTCTGACTGGGGTGCGTGCTGGAGGGCTCTGAAACTGTAAATGAGGGACCCATCAGAAAGCAGGCTGCAGTGTGCTAATGGTGGCAATTTTGGGGCGGGGGCGGTCAGAGGAAAGTAGTTTGCTTTGCCCTGTGTGTTTTTCACTCCTTCCTGGTTCTGTCATTGGCTTCTACTGCTGACCCCTCATCCACCTCTTTGGCCTGCTCAGTTAGTACTCCACCTTTTCTGCTGTGAGCCCCAGAGCAGAGGCCTTCCCGTGGCTATCTGGAACTCAGCAGGTTTTGGCACATTCTGTGTCCTCGCTCCCCAGGAAGCCCACCTAATGGCTCTGTGACTCGCGAAGAGGCCAGGAGATCCCAAATGTGGCTCGCTCAAAGCGGGCAGTGGCTCAGAAGATAGGAAGGGTAATAGCCCCAGATAGTCGAGAGACGCCCTGGGGCAGCCCTGCCGGCCTGTTGCTCCGTAAACCTGGGGCAGCCTCTCACGGTAGCCAAGCAAATGATTTTTAGGTGGGGGGGAGAAAGGACACACGAAACGCCAGAGGGGAAGGTGGGCGCTGGGCGAGTGTCCCGGGGAGAGCCTGAGTCTCCACCCCGCGAGCCTCCTCCCCCTCCCCCGAGAAGCCAGGCTGAGCCCTCTGCGGGCTAGACCCGCCCGACCTCCTGGCCTCCTGTCTCAGTGCCGGGCTCCCCAGCACCCCACCGCCAGAGCCCTCCTCGTGATTCCGCGACCTGCGGCCCCTCCCCTGCCTATCCTGGGCTCCCAATAGCCCCGCCCCCAGCCCCGCCCCTGGGCCTGGCCCGCGCCCCTACCTCTGCCCGGAGCTGTTGGTCCGCCAGGCCAGCGGAGCGCCGGCCTGGGTGGGAGCCCGGCGGCCTGGGTGGGAGCCCGGCGCTGCCTCGCCGCGTGTGACAGCCTGGGCAGGGAGGGCAGGGAGGGCAGGGAGGGGACGGAGGGATCCGGGAGGCGGAGCGGAGCAGGATCGCCGCACGCTCGCCGCTGGGGACTCGACGCGCAGCCTGAGCCGCTGGGAGTCTCCCTCCCTGTCGGACATGGGTTGAGATGCCTCCGCCAGGAGGGATGCCCGGAGCCGCGCGTCCGCGGAGACCAAGATGCTGCTGCCAGGCACCAGCAGCCCGCGAGGGGAGGCGGCTTCCGCCGAGGCCGGGCTGCGGCAGAGTCTGAGCTGCCGGGACAGCGTGCTTCAGACCTGGGAGCATCCCCGTCTCTGGAGCCGAGACGACTGCCTCTGCTCTTCCTACTTTCTCCCGCGGTCGGGGCGAGGAGTCCTGCTGGCTGGCCTTCCTGTGGAATCGTTCTTCGGGCCCCAGTGTGGGGAGACATGCCCGAATTTGGGAGCGATGTGACTCTCAGCCTCCCACTTCGCCCGGGGATGCAGGCTTGCTGAAGCCGCAGCCAGGAGGGGACCATGGGAGGGACGCAAGTCAAATGGTGAGCTGAAGCCACTTTGGCACTGGAAGTGGGGGACACGGGTGGGAGCAGGGCCAGACCTGGAGGATGCGGTTGGCTAGAGGCCAGCAGATGGATGGGGGCGCTATATAGGGTGGGCAGGCTGCAGGTCTGGGATTATCACTGTAAATACGGTAGGTTGAGGAAACTGGAGCCAGCATAGGGGAAGAAGGCAGACCCTTTTATCCTGTTGGTGCCTTTGCTAGAGGAGGGCACTTCAGAAAGGGACTCGTCCTTATTGCCCATTACCCATTTAAGATCATGTGAGTCTAATTTGGAAGTATCTTTGCTGGGAGATTGTCTGATAAATTAAGATTGGGGAGTATTAGAATTGTATCAGTCCAGACCTGATTTGTAATCAGTCATTCTCTGACCTCCGAGAGGATTATGATACTAAGTAGGGGATTATTTGTTTGTAAAATAGGACTTTTAAGCTAATCAGGGAGGAGCCAAAGTCATATACATAATTAATTAGCATTAAAATATTTTTCTCTGACCTGGGGCAGAGGATTTAATACACCCTCCCCATCCATGAGGTACTTCCTAGGGAGACAGCAGGATGCCTGCTCTGTCCCTGGGCCTCAGGAGTTTTCTTCTTCAGGTCCTTTACCTTTCCACTCGACCACCTAGTTTCATGGTCTCACTGCTCTGTGGCCTCACATTGGCAGCCTCAATTCAAGAAAGAGAAATGTTGTTTTCCTTGGGCTGCTGTGCCACGCCCCCAGCGGGGTTGGATATCCAGACATCCGCCTCCTTCTGCCCTTATATGGGAGACAGCTCACTTAGAAGAGAGAAGGTGGAGCTGAGCATGCGTCTGTGCTTTTAGGAAAGCAGTTTTCCAGCATCCTGGGTTCACACTACACCCTCCCCCCCCTTTGTCTCACACATACCCACTGTGGTCCAGCAAATGCAGGCAGTGAAACATGTCATCCATAGCACCTTGTCAGATGAGAAAGTGTTGCTTTATTACTTCTCAAAGAGGAGCAGCTCTTGCAAGCCTCTTTCTTCACTTGGATTCCCATTTATATAAGAAGGTAAATGCTGAGGCCTTGAGCAATCACAGATCTATTCCCCATATGAAGGACATAGTACTCTTAGACAGATTTTCCAGCAGCTGATTCATGCTGTCCTGGAAGTCACATTGCCTAAATGGTAAAAGACGAATAAGAGAGTTACAGAAATTAATCACCATTTCCGAATATCGCTTCTTGTCACTCTCCACCCTCTTGCCTGTTCAGGTTATATATCTATAGATATGGCAATGCAACTTTATTTATGTATTTTATTTTATTTTTGAGTCAGAGTCTCACTCTGTCACCCAGGCTGGAGTGCAGTGGCATGCTCACGGCCACCACAGCCTTAACCTACTGGGCATAGGCATCCGCCTCAGCCTTCCAAGTAACTGGAACCACAGGCGCACGCAGCCATACCCAGCTAATTTTTTGATTTATTTTAGAGATGAGGTCTCACCAAGTTGCCCAGGCTGGGCTCGATCCCATGGGCTCAGGTAATCCTCTCGCCTCAGCCTCCCAAAGTGCTGGGATTACAGGTGTGAGCCACCACTCCTGGCTGCAACCTTCTTTAATTTGATACCTCAAATGGAAAACTTAACAATTTTTCTGTGATTCTAAGAAGGAAGAGAATGTATTACTGATTGGGGTCATTCCCACCAAAGTCCTTAAACTCTAGGCAACGAGAAGGACGAGACACTAGTTCTCCGGCTGCTTCACAGTTTTTGAAATCTCTGGCTAGCTCCACCGTGCGTGTCTCTTGTTTTTACTGGCTTTCAGGAAAATGCAATGTTAACTCCTGATCGTGGTTGTGAGGATTAGCTTGGGAGACTTCAGGGGCACATTAAGTGGGTCAGTGAATCCTAGACACTTTCACTGTTGTCTGGGTGATGGATTTGGAAAGAATTCCTAAGAGGGGGCTGGGCCTGCAGACCCCACAGCCCCTGGGATTGTTTCAGTGCTGATGTTCTCAAGGTGCAGTGCAGAGAGAAAAGGCTCTTGAGACTCCTTTTCCCCATCCAATGGATGCACCGGCCTCACATTCCAATTTTGTAGATTTGCTGTTGTTCTGGAGATTTGCATTTCCACTTCCCTGGAAATTCGAACAGCTCTTTCCAAGGCTAGTAGTTATAGCAGAACTTAAGAATTGTTGAGAGGTTTCTGAGGACAGTTTGGAAATATTGTGGCAGAAATAGAAATAACTCTTTGGGAGTAAATTAAGTAAGCCTGTACTCCACTAGCCCATCGCAGGTCTTGCCCCTCTGTCCTGCTTGGCACTGTACACACTCTAGGAATGTGTGTACAGTGCTGCATCGCCACTTACACCCTTCTCTCCTCTGGGATCATCGCAGAACTGATCTTCCATGATCACTGTGCTAGTATTGTTTGTGCCAGTGAGAGATCAGTATATTGGAAATAGAATTTTCTTCTAGCTTCAAAATCTACTAAGACACATACTGGCATCAGTCTCTGAATATGGGCCCAGGGATGGTGGTGGTGGAGGTAGTGGGAGATAAAACAAAACTTGGAGTTCTTTGAATGCTAGGTTACTCATCCATCTGATGAACCCTTTCTCAATGATTAGGCTTAAATGCATCCTTGTTATGGAAAAGACTTCCTAGCATGGGTTCATTCAGCTTTCATTTCATTTGTTCAACAAATTCATCCTTTTTCTTTTTCTTTTTCTTTTTCTTTTTTTTTTTGAGTTGAGGTCTTGCTCTGTTATCCAGGTTGGAGAACAGTGGTGCAATCATGGCTTACTACAGCTTCCCAACTCCTGGGCTCAAGCAATCCTCCCATGTCCGTCTCCCGAGTTGCTAGGACTACAGGCGTGTGCCACCATGCCCAGCTAATTAAAAACTTTTTTTTGTAGAGACAGAGTCTCACTATGTTGCCCAGGTCGGTCTCGAACTCCTAGTCTTAAATGATCCTCTTGGAGCCTGAGCCTCCCAAAGTGCTGGGATTGCAAGCATGAGCTGCCCGACAAGTTCAGTCTTGAACAAATATATATGCATTTTTCTGTGAGCCAGGTACTGTGTTCAACATGAGGAGTAAGATGAATAGGCACATGTCTTTGGGATAAGTCATGAGAGCCGGCTTCTAAACAGCTCTTCATAATAACTGTTTCTCTTCCTCTTTCTTCAATCACAGCCTGACTTCACCCAGTCCAATCCACAGTGCAAAGAGCGAATCCATTATAACCCAGTCAGAAGAGAAGGCGGATTTTGTTATTATTCCCTCTGAAGGAATAGAGAACAGAACAGGTACTGTCTCCCCACCTGCCTGGGTTGGCTCAGGGAAGAGCCCTCAGCTTGAAGAGTACAGAGGTTCTGATTACCTGTAAGCTCCCTGGCCTCCTATGTCTGTGCGTGCAGGGTCAGCACTAGAGGGCTTTAATGACTTTGAGCCAATTAATATGGTTATTCTTTTGCAGAATGTCATTTCTGGTGTCCTAGCTGTCAAATATCTTGCAGCAACATTGACAGGTCATTTCTCAGCTCGCTGCCTATGAATTAGGAAATGACTTAGGGACAGACAGAAGTCTTACTCAAGTAAAAACTGTTTTATTCCTTTTTATATGTACAAATAATTTTAGTACTTTCCTAACTTAAATTGGGGCCAGGAATATATTGTATGAGCTGTCTGTGAGAACAGGACTACATCAGGCTTGGCATGAGGCTACAGAAAGGACCATAAGAGTTCCCTTTGTTTAGACTTCTCCTTACTCTGTCTCAGTTGCTCTCTTTCTTCTTACATAAACATAGAGGCAAACATAGAAGAAGCCCAGCATGAGACTTTGGTAGAATTTTATTTACCCATAAGGGTTGAAATGAAACTGAAGTCCTCCGAAGAAAAACTGTAATTGAATTTCTTTCTCTGCTCCCTCTATGGCCCTGACATTAGTTCCAAAGAGTCAGACATGTTACTGAGTAAGACACTCCTGGGGCCTTGGGGAGAGAGAGAGAACATTTACTGAGCTTTGCTCTTGGCCAGGCACCACCAGACCCTGCACTTAAGTTACCTCATTTAATCTTTACAACAACCCAAAGGGATTATTACTCTCATCTTATGAATGATAAATGAAGAAATCTATGAAGTTTATATCCTGCTGTGTCCATAATGCATTTTAAATGACTGTTCATACTATTAGATAGTATAAAATAGATAGACAAGGAAACCAGAGCAGAGACCTTAAAGGTGGGAAAAAATAAAACAAAACCAGGGAGAGGTAGTAAACAGTTTGTGCAAGTATGCTTTTATTGCTTTGTTTCCTATGTGACTCAAATGGTGTTCTATGTGAAAGTGGTTCCATTTTGACCGAACGGTCAAAGAAATATCAAAGTTCAGACTAACCAATAGGAATTTTGTTTCCATTGTATGTGACAGCACTTCTCTTTGTACCTGGCCAAATCAGGCTTTGGGAATGTCAGTTCTAAAAAATTAAGAGTAAAATCTGTGTGTCCCATACCAAAACTCTACAGAGAGAGTCTTGTTGCTTCCTTAAGGTTTTGAAAGGGATATATTTTTCTAGCAGTAAATGAGGCTTTCATGAACCTGGAGCCTGAATAAACAGCGATTTTTTTTTTTTTTTTTTTTTTTTTAATGCCTCACAACCCCACCTGCTGGAGAGTCCAGTTTGTGCCCTGAGGACAGGTTCGGAAGGCAGGTGACCTGAACCTGTGAATGCTCCCTGTGAATGTTTTCTGCCAGAAATCAGTTTTCTTCACCATGAACTGTACTCCCTCCTTTCATTTTGTAGAGGAGGCAGATTCTCCACTATCTCGAGACTGGCGGCCAGGGAGTCCTGGAACCTATCTGGAGACCTCATGGGAAGAACAGCTGTTGGAACAGCAAGAACATTTAGAAAGAGAAATGGAGGAAGCAAAGAAAATGATATCAGGACTCCAGGTAGCTCTTTTCCTTGTAGTTTGTCCTTGGTGCGTCAGTTGATTAGTATTCCTAAATCATTAGTATCAATTGAAAATAAACTGATTTTAGTTTTGTAGGAGATCAGAGTTAAATAGGGAGTTTAAATATAGGGAATAGTACACAAAGAGCAGAAAATTCCTTATGTGTGAGTACTTTAAATGGGCTTTATGGGCTGTTGTTCATAGCACAGCTGTTAGGATTTCAGCAAGCCCCGGAGCCTTCACTGACTCCTATCAAGCCTTTATTCTTGACTCTCTGCTACACAGGTGTGCTTTTACCCTGTACGTGGCTACAGACCCGCAACTGCAGCTTTCTCCAAAGAACGGCACTGTGAATAGTCAGTGATTTTCTCCTAGGAATTCTCCTGCAGGCAGAGTGTAAGAGCCAGTAATGCTGCCAGGTTTCCATTTGAGTCTAGCTAAGGGATTTAGCTTACTTATAATGCATTTGCAAGTGGATGCCAAGGCATAAGGATCAGGTAGAAGAGGTTTTCCTTGTGCAACAAAGGCTTTCAGTTTTTCCTATACCTGCAGTGCCAGCTTGGCAAATCTCCCCCAGATACAGACTGACCCACTTGACATAGTTCCCACCCTGAATGACCCCCTCATTCCTCTGCCTTTGTACGTCTGTTTCTGTTTGGGGGAGCCCTTGTAGTGTGCCGATGACCCTGAAATTACTTAGGAATATTCCTTTCTGTTTGTGCTGGGAACTGCACTACTTCTGAATTGTCAAATATTTATGGACACGTAAACAAAGCCCACATTATGTGTGTGGCTCTGGCAGCCGGCAGGCGGTGGAGGGCGTGCTCCCAGCCAGCCAGCAACAGGGTGGGGACACAAAGGGTTCCTAAAGAAAAAAGGAGATTGGTGCTGTGGTAAAACAATTTGCATAATGTATGCCCCAGGAACTGAGAGAGGTTGAAGGAATGTTTCCTGCGTAAACATTCCCAAAGAAAGTTACTGGTTTTCCCCTATTTGCTCTGCATTTTTTAAATGGCTGGCTTATGAGGCCTTTTAGACCTCTTTTCTGCCATTCCATGAAGGAACACCTTCGTGGAATTTTTGTGTGTGTGTTGTGCTTTAATATGAAGTATGTTATGGAGAACTTTGGGATTATGACCAACCACGTTGTTCCCAGGATAATTTGCATTATATGGACATAGATATCCATCAGTGTGGCTCTCAGTCTAGTTTGAATTTCTTAGTCTGGGAGAAATTCGATGGCAGATTAGACAGAAGAAGAAGATAATTGACTGGCAGAAAGTCAGCATCTTAATATTCCCTGCAAACAGAGGAGTTTTAATTCACAGCCACATGATCACAATGAGAATTCAGTTCCATTGTAGAATACAAAAGGGCTCACAGCATCTACTGGGCTTCTTAACTCTTTCAGTGATGAACAAGTTGCATGCTAAGCCACAGCCAGGATTTCTGACTTATTAGTATGCCTTCGTTCAAGCCCGTTGAACAGTTTGCCATGATAGTCAGTATTTCTGTAATGTTGATCAGTCATAGCTCCATGCAGCCCTGTGGCTTTTCATACATATCTGTACTTCTCGCTGTGACTCCATGGGATAACCAAGTTCATTTGACTCACTAAAATTTTATTATTAGTATTTGGTAGATCAACTATTGACTATATATATATATATATATATATATATATTTTTTTTTTTTTTTTTTTTTTTGAGTTGAAGTCTCACTCTGTCGCCCAGACTGGAGCGCAGTGGCCACTTCCGGCCACCGCAGCCTTGACCTGCTGGGCTCCGGCGATCCTTCCTCCTCAGCCTTCTGAGTAGCCGGAATTACAGGCATGTGCTACCACGCCCGGCTAATTTTTTGATTATTGTAGAGATGAGGTCTCGCTGCCCGA